>NC_092373.1:90453023-90522250 GCF_030028105.1 Mobula birostris
CTGCTCTCTGTGATTTTTACAATCCGCATTCTGCTCTCTGTGATCTTTTTTCTCCGCACTCTGATCTCTGTGATTTTTACTCTCTGCAGTCTGCTCTCTGTGATTTGAACTCTGTGCACTCCGTTCTCTGTGAGTATTACTCTCTGCACTCAGGTCTCTGCGATCTTTACTCTCCGCTCTCTGCTCTCTGTGATTTTTACTCTATGCACTCCGCTGTCTGTGACTTTTACTCTCTGCACTCCATTCTCTGTGATTTTTACTCTCTGCACTCTGATGTCTGTGATTTTTTCTCTCTGCACACTAATCTGTGTGATTGTTGCTCTCCGCACTCTGCTCTATGTGATCTTTACAATCCGCATTCTGCTCTCTGTGATTTTTACTCCCCGCACTCTGCACTCTGTGATATTTACTCTCTGCAGTCTGCTCTCTGTGATTTTGACTCTGAGCACTCCGTTCTCTGTGAGTTTTATTCTCTGCACTCAGCTCTCTGTGATTTTTACTCTCCGCACGCTGATCTCTGTGATTTTTACTTTCTGCACTCTGCTCTCTGCACTCCTGTCTGTGTGATTTTTACTCTCTGCACGCTCCTCTCTGTGATCTTTACTCTCTGCACTCTTCTCTCTGTGATCTTTACTCTCTACACTGTGTTCTCTGTGATTTTTCCTCTGCGCTCTCTGTTCTCAGTGTTTTTTTCTCACCGCTCTCGGCTCTCTGTGATTTTTACGCTCACTACTATGCTCTCCGTGATTTTTACTCTCTGTGATTTTTATTCTCTGCATTCTCATCTCTGTGATTTTTACTCTCCGCACTCTGCATCTGTGATTTTTTCTCTATGCTTTCCGCTCTCTGTGACTTTTTTTCTCTGCACTCCATTCTCTGTAATTTTTACTCTCTGCACTTTGATGTCTGTGATTTTTACTCTCTGCACACTGATCTGTGTGATTTTTGCTCTCCTCACTCTGCTCTCTGTGATTTTTACAATCCGCATTCTGCTCTCTGTGATTTTTATTCTCCGCCCTCTAATCTATGTGATTTTTACTCTCTGCAGTCTGCTCTCTGTGATTTTTACTCTGTGCACTCCATTCTCTATGAGTTTTACTCTCTGCCCTCAGCTCTCTGCGATTTTTACTCTCCGCACCTGCACTCTTTGATTTTCACTCTCTGCACTCTGATCTCTGTGATTTTTACTCTCCGCACGCTGATCTCTGTGATTTTTACTTTCTGCACTCCTGTCTGTGTGATTTTTACTCTCTGCACGCTCCTCTCTGTGATCTTTACTCTCTGCACTGTTCTCTCTGTGATTTTTAATCTCTACACTGTGTTCTCCGTAATTTTTCCTCTTAGCTCTCCGTTCTCAGTGATTTTTTTCTCTCCGCTCGGCTCTCTGTGATTTTTACTCTCACTACTATGCTGTCTGTGATTTTTACTCTCCGCACTCTGCTCTCTGTGATTTATACTCTCCGCGCTCTGCATTTGTGATTTTTCCTCTGTGCTTTCCGCTCTCTGTGACTTTTTTCTCTGCAATCCATTCTCGGTAATTTTTATTCTCTGCACTTTGATGTCTGTGATTTTTACTCTCTGCACACTGATCTGTGTGATTTTTGATCTCCTCACTCTGCTCTCTGTGATTTTTACAATCCGCATTCTGCTCTCTGTGATTTTTTTTTCTCCGCACTCTGATCTCTGTGATTTTTACTCTCTGCAGTCTGCTCTCTGTGATTTGAACTCTGTGCACTCCGTTCTCTGTGAGTATTACTCTCTGCACTCAGGTCTCTGCGATCTTTACTCTCCGCACTCTGCTCTCTGTGATTTTTACTCTATGCACTCCGCTCCCTGTGACTTTTACTCTCTGCACTCCATTCTCTGTGATTTTTACTCTCTGCACTCTGATGTCTGTGATTTTTTCTCTCTGCACACTAATCTGTGTGATTGTTGCTCTCCGCACTCTGCTCTATGTGATCTTTACAATCCGCATTCTGCTCTCTGTGATTTTTACTCCCCGCACTCTGCACTCTGTGATATTTACTCTCTGCAGTCTGCTCTCTGTGATTTTGACTCTGAGCACTCCGTTCTCTGTGAGTTTTATTCTCTGCACTCAGCTCTCTGTGATTTTTCTCTCCGCACTCTGCTCTCTGTGATTTTTACAATCCGCATTCTGCTCTCTGTGATTTTTACTCCCCGCACTCTGCACTCTGTGATATTTACTCTCTGCAGTCTGCTCTCTGTGATTTTAACTCTGAGCACTCCGTTCTCTGTGAGTTTTATTCTCTGCACTCAGCTCTCTGTGATTTTTCTCTCCGCACTCTGCTCTCTGTGATTTTTACTCTCTGCACTCTGCTCTCTGTTATGTTTTGTCTCTGCACTTTGTCCTCTGTGATTTTTAACCTCTGCACTCTGATCTCTGTGATTTATACTCTCTGCACTCAGCTGTCTGTGATTTTTACTCTCTGCACACTGATGTCTGTGATTTTTACTCTCCGCACGCTGTTCTGTCTGATTTTAAATCCCTGCACTCAGCTCTCTGTGATTTTTACTCTCTGAACTCTGATATCTGTGATTTTTACTCCCTTCACTCCTCTCTGTGTGATGTTTACTCTCTGCACGCTTCTCTCTGTGATCTTTACTCTCTGCACTGTGTTCTCTGTGATTTTAACTCTCTGTCATTTTTATTCTCTGCATTCTCATCTCTGTGATCTTTACTCTCTGCACTCTCTTCTCTGTGATTTTTACGCTCTGAACTGCGTTCTCTGTGATTTTTACTCTGCGCACTCCGTTCTCAGTGATTTTTTTCTCTCCGCACTCTGCTTTCTGTGATTTTTAGTCTCCGCATTATGCTCTCTGTGATTTTTACTCTCCTAACTCTGATCTCTGTGATTTTTACAATCCGCATTCTGCTCTCTATGATTTTTACTCCCCGCACTCTGCACTCTATGATATTTACTCTCTGCAGTCTGCTCTCTGTGATTTTAACTCTGAGCATTCCGTTTTCTGTGAGTTTTACTCTCTGCACTCAGCTCTGTGATTTTTCTCTCTGCACTGTGCTCTCTGTGATTTTTACTCTCTGCACTCTGCTCTCTGTTATGTTTACTCTCTGCACTTTGTCCTCTGTGATTTTTAACCTCTGCACTCTGATCTCTGTGATTTTTAGTCTATACACTATGTTCTCTGTGATTTTTACTGTCTTCACTCTGCTGTCTGTGACTTTTACTCTCTGCCCACTGATCTCTGTGATTTTTACTCTCTGCACTCTGCTCTCGACACTCCTTGCTGTGTGATTTTTTCTCTCTGCATTCTTCTCTCTGTGATCTTTACTCTCTGCACTCTTCTCTCTGTGATTTTTACTCTCTACACTGTGTTCTCTGTGATTTTTCCTCTGCGCATTCCATTCTCTGTGACTTTTTTTCTCTCAGCTCTCTGCTCTCTGTGATTTTTACTCTCAGAACTATGCTCTCTGTGATTTTTACTCTCCACACTCTGCTCTCTGTGATTTTTACTCTATGTCATTTTTATTCTCTGCATTCTCATCTCTGTGTTTTTTACTCTCCGCACTCTGCACCTGTGATTTCTATTCTATGCTCTCTGATCTCTGTGAGATTTTACTCTCTGCACTCCATTCTCTGTGATTTTTAATCTCTGCACTCTGATGTCTGTGATTTTTACTCTCTGCACACTGATCCCTGTGATTTTTAATCTCTGAGTCTGCTCTCTTTGATTTGAACTCTGTGCACTCCGTTCTCTGTGAGTTTTACTCTCTGCACTCTGCTCTCTGCACTACTCTCTGTGTGATTTTTACTCTATGCACGTTTCTCTCTGTGATCTTTACTCTCTGCACTCTGCTCTCTGCGATTTTTACTCTCCGCACTCTGCTCTCTGTTATGTTTACTCTCTGCACTTTGTCCTCTGTGATTTTTAACCTCCGCACTCTGCACTCTGTGATATTTACTCCCTGCAGTCTGCTCTCTGTGATTTTATCTCTGAGCACTACGTTCTCTGTGAGTTTTACTCTCTACACTCAGCTCTCTGCGATTTTTGTCTCTGCAGTGTGCTCTCTGTGATTTTTACTCACTGCACTCTGCTCTCTGTTATGTCTAGTCTCTGCACTTTGTCCTCTGTGATTTTTAATCTCTGCACTCTGATCTCCGTGAGTTTTACTCTCTGCACTCTGTTCTCTGTGATTTTTACTCTCTGGACTCTGTTGTCTGTGATTTTTACTCTCTGCACACTGATGTCTGTGATTTTTACTCTCCGCTCGCTGTTCTGTGTGATTTTAAATCCCTGCACAGAGCTCTCTGTGATTTTTACTCTCTGCACTCTGATCTCTGTGATTTTTACTCCCTTCACTCCTCTCCGTGTGATTTTTACTCTCTGCACGCTTCTCTCTGTGATCTTTACTCTCTGCACTCTTCTCTCTATCATTTTTACTCCCTGCACTGTGATCTCTGTGATTTTTACTCTGCCCACTCCGTTCTCACTGATTTTTTTCTCTCTGCACTCTGCTCTCTGTGATTTTTACAATCCGCATTCTGCTCTCTGTGATTTTTACTTCCCGCACTCTGCACTCTGTGACATTCACTCTCTGCAGTCTGCTCTCTGTGATTTTAACTCTGAGCACCCCGTTCTCTGTGAGTTTTACTCCCTGCACTCAGCTCTCTGTGACTTTAACTCTGTGCACTCCATTCTCTGTGTGTTTTCCCCTCTGCACTCTGATCTCTGTGATTTTTACTCTCCGCACGCTGATCTCTGTGATTTTTACTTTCTGCACTCTGCTCTCTGCACTCCTGTCTGTGTGATTTTTACTCTCTGCACGCTCCTCTCTGTGATCTTTACTCTCTGCACTCTTCTCTCTGTGATCTTTACTCTCTACACTGTGTTCTCTGTGATTTTTCCTCTGCGCTCTCCGTTCTCAGTGTTTTTTTCTCTCCGCTCTCGGCTCTCTGTGATTTTTACTCTCACTAGCATGCTCTCTATGATTTTTACTCTCTGTGATTTTTATTCTCTGCATTCTCATCTCTGTGATTTTTACTCTCCGCACTCTGCATCTGTGATTTTTCCTCTATGCTTTCCGCTCTCTGTGACTTTTTTTCTCTGCACTCCATTCTCTGTAATTTTTACACTCTGCACTTTGATGTCTGTGATTTTTACTCTCTGCACACTGATCTGTGTGATTTTTGCTCTCCTCACTCTGCTCTCTGTGATTTTTACAATCCGCATTCTGCTCTCTGTGATTTTTACTCTCTGCAATCTGATCTCTGTGATCATTGCAATCCGCATTCTGCTCTCTGTGATTTTTATTCTCTGCCCTCTAATCTATGTGATTTTTACTCTCTGCAGTCTGCTCTCTGTGATTTTTACTCTGTGCACTCCATTCTCTATGAGTTTTACTCTCTGCCCTCAGCTCTCTGCGATTTTTATTCTCCGCACCTGCTCTCTTTGATTTTCACTCTCTGCACTCTGATCTCTGTGATCTTTACTCTCTGCTCTCTGCTCTCGGTGATTTTTACTCTCCGCACTCTACTCTCTGTGATTTTTACGCTCTGTGAGTTTTACTCCCTGCACTCAGCTCCCTGTGGCTTTAACTCTGTGCACTCCATTCTCTGTGAGTTTTCCTCTCGGCACTCTCATCTCTGTGATTTTTACTCTCCGCACGCTGATCTCTGTGATTTTTACTTTCTGCACTCTGCTCTCTGTACTACTCTCTGTGTGATGTTTACTCTATGCACGCTTCTCTCTGTGATTTTTACTCTCTACACTGTGCTCTCTGTGATTTTTCCTCTGCGCTCTCCGTTTTCAGTGATTTTTTTTCTTTTCGCTCGGCTCTCTGTGATTTTTACTCTCACTACTATGCTGTCTGTGATTTTTACTCTCCGCACTCTGCTCTCTGTGATCTTTACTCTCCGCACTCTGCACCTGTGATTTTTCCTCTATGCTTTCCGCTCTCTGTAACTTCTTTCTCTGCAATACATTCTCTGTATTTTTTATTCTCTGCACTTTGATGTCTGTGATTTTTTCTCTCTGCACACTGATCTGTGTGATTTTTTCTCTCCTCACTCTGCTCTCTGTGATTTTTACAATCCGCATTCTGCTCTCTGTGATTTTTTTTCTCTGCACTCTGATCTCTGTGATTTTTACTCTCTGCAGTCTGCTCTCTGTGATTTGAACTCTGTGCACTCCGTTCTCTGTGAGTATTACTCTCTGCACTCAGGTCTCTGCGATCTTTACTCTCCGCACTCTGCTCTCTGTGATTTTTACTCTATGCACTCCGCATTCTGTGACTTTTACTCTCTGCACTCCATTCTCTGTGATTTTTACTCTCTGAACTCTGATGTCTGTGATTTTTGCTCTCTACACACTGATCTGTGTGATTTTTGCTGTCTACACACTGATCTGTGTGATTTTTGCTCTCCGCACTCTGCTCTCTGTGATTTTTACTCACTGCTGTCTGCTCTCTCTGATTTTTACTCTATGCACTCCGCTCACTGTGACTTCTACTCTCTGCACTCCATTCTGTGTGATTTTTACTCTCTGCACTCTGATGTCTGTGATTTTTACTCTCTGCACACTGATGTCTGTGATTTTTACTCTCCGCACGCTGTTCTGTGTGATTTTAAATCCCTGCACTCAGCCCGCTGTGATATTTACTCTCTGAACTCTGATATCTGTGATTTTTACTCCCTTCACTCCTCTCTGTGTGATGTTTACTCTCTGCACGCTTCTCTCTGTGATCTTTACTCTCTGCACTCTTCTCTCAATCATTTTTACTCTCTGCACTGTGTTCTCTGTGATTTTTACTCTCCGCACTCCGTTCTCTGTTATTTTTACTCTCTGCACTCTTCTGTCTGTGAATTTTATTCTCTGCACTCTGATCTCTGTGATTTTTTCTCTCCGCACTCTGCTCTCTGTGATTTTTACTCTCTGCACTCTGCTCTCTGTTATGTTTAGTCTCTGCACTTTGTCCTCTGTGATTTTTAACCTCTGCACTCTGATCTCTGTGATTTTTACTCTCTGCACTCAGCTGTCTGTGATTTTTACTCTCTGCACACTGATGTCTGTGATTTTTACTCTCCGCACGCTGTTCTGTGTGATTTTAAATCCCTGCACTCAGCCCTCTGTGATTTTTACTCTCTGAACTCTGATATCTGTGATTTTTACTCCCTTCATTCCTCTCTGTGTGATGTTTACTCTCTGCACGCCTCTCTCTGTGATCTTTACTCTCTGCATTCTTCTCTCTATCATTTTTACTCTCTGCACTGTTTTCTCTGTGATTTTTACTCTGCCCACTCCGTTCTCACTGAATTTTTTTCTCTCTGCACTATGCTCTCTGTGATTTTTACTCTCCGCACGCTGTTCTCTGTGATTTTAACTCTCTGTCATTTTTATTCTCTGCATTCTCATCTCTGTGATCTTTACTCTCTGCACTCTCTTCTCTGTGATTTTTACTCTCTGAACTGCGTTCTCAGTGATTTTTACTCTGCGCACTCCGTTCTCAGTTATTTTTTTTCTCTCCACACTCTGCTCTCTGTGATTTTTAGTCTCCTCATTATGCTCTCTGTGATTTTTACTCTCCTAACTCTGCTCTCTGTGATTTTTACAATCCGCATTCTGCTGTCTATGATTTTTACTCCCCGCAGTCTGCACTCTGTGATATTTACTCTCTGCAGTCTGCTCTCTGTGATTTTAACTCTGAGCATTCCGTTTTCTGTGAGTTTTACTCTCTGCACTCAGCTCTCTGTGATTTTTTTCTCTCTGCACTCTGCTCTCTGTTATGTTTAGTCTCTGCATATTGTCCTCTGTGATTTTTAACCTCTGCACTCTGATCTCTGCGATTTTTAGTCTATACACTATGTTCTCTGTAATTTTTACTCTCTTCACTCTGCTGTCTGTGACTTTTACTCTCTGCCCACTGATCTCTGTGATTTTTACTCTCTGCACTCTGCTCTCTGCACTCCTTGCTGCGTGATTTTTACTCTCTGCATTCTTCTCTCTGTGATCTTTATTCTCTGCACTCTTCTCTCTGTGATTTTTATTCTCTACACTGTGTTCTCTGTGATTTTTCCTCTGCGCACTCCATTCTCAGTGATTTTTTTTCTCTCCGCTCTCTGCTCTCTGTGATTTTTACTCTCCGCACTCTGCACCTGTGATTTCTACTCTATGCTCTCCGCTCTCTGTGAAATTTTACTCTCTGCACTCCATTCTCTGTGATTTTTAATCTCTGCACTCTGATGTCTGTGCTTTTTACTCTCTGCATACTGATCTGTGTGATTTTTGCTCTCCTCACTCTGCTCTCTGTGATTTTTACAATCCGCATTCTGCTCTCTGTGACTTTTACTCAACGCACTCTGACCCCTGTGATTTTTACTCTCTGCAGTCTGCTCTCTGTGATTTGAACTCTGTGCACTCCGTTCTCTGTGAGTTTTACACTCTGCACTCAGCTCTCTGCGATCTTTACTCTCCGCACTCTGCTGTCTGTGATTTTTACTCTCTGCAGTCTGTTCTCTGTAATTTTAACTCTGCGCACTGCGTTCTCTGTGAGTTTTACTCTCTGCACAACTCTCTGTGTGATTTTTACTCTATGCACGCTTCTCTCTGCGATCTTTACTCTCTGCACTCTCCTCTCTGTGATTTTTACTCTCTGCACTCTGCTCCCTGTGATTTTTACTCTCTGCACTCTGTTCTCTGTGATTTTTACTGTCTGGACTCTGCTGTCTGTGATTTTTACTCTCTGCAGACTGATGTCTGAGATTTTTACTCTCCGCTCGCTGTTCTGTGTGATTTTAAATCCCTGCACTCAGCTCTCTGTGATTTTTACTCTCTGCACTCTGATCTCTGTGATTTTTACTCCCTTCACTCCTCTCCGTGTGATTTTTAATCTCTGCACGCTTCTCTCTGTGATCTTTACTCTCTGCACTCTTCTCTCTATCATTTTTACTCTCTGCACTGTGATCTCTGTGATTTTTACTCTGCCCACTCCGTTCTCACTGATTTTTTTCTCTCTGCACTCTGCTCTCTGTGATCATTACAATCCGCATTCTGCTCCCTGTGATTTTTATTCTCCGCCCTCTAATCTATGTGATTTTTACTCTCTGCAGTCTGCTCTCTGTGATTTTTACTCTCTGCACTCCATTCTCTATGAGTTTTACTCTCTGCCCTCAGCTCTCTGCGATTTTTACTCTCCGCACGCTGATCTCTGTGATTTTTACGCTCTGTGAGTTTTACTCCCTGCACTCAGCTCTCTGTGGCTTTAACTCTGTGCACTCCATTCTCTGTGAGTTTTCTTCTCTGCACTCTGATCTCTGTGATTTTTACTCTCCGCACGCTGATCTCTGTGATTTTTACTTTCTGCACTCTGCTCTCTGCACTCCTGTCTGAGTGATTTTTACTCACTGCACGCTCCTCTCTGCGATCTTTACTCTCTGCACTCTTCTCTCTGTGATTTTTACTCTCTACACTGTGTTCTCTGTGATTTTTCCTCTGCGCTCTCCGTTCTCAGTGATTTTTTTCTCTCCGCTCGGCTCTCTGTGATTTTTACGCTCACTACAATGCTGTCTGTGATTTTTACTCTCCGCACTCTGCTCTCTGTGATTTTTACTCTCCGCACTCTGCATCTGTGATATTTCCGCTATGCTTTCCGCTCTCTGTGACTTTTTTCTCTGCAATCCATTCTCTGTAATTTTTATTCTCTGCACTTTGATGTCTGTGATTTTTACTCTCTGCACACTGATCTGTGTGATTTTTGCTCTCCTCACTCTGCTCTCTGTGATTTTTACAATCCGCAATCTGCTCTCTGTGATTTTTTTTCTCCGCACTCTGCACTCTGTGATATTTACTCTCTGCAGTCTGCTCTCTGTGATTTTAACTCTGAGCATTCCGTTTTCTGTGAATTTTACTCTCTGCACTCAGTTTTCTGTGATTTTTCTCTCTGCACTGTGCTCTCTGTGATTTTTACTCTCTGCACACTGTTCTCTGTTATGTTTAGTCTCTGCACTTTGTCCTCTGTGATTTTTAACCTCTGCACTCTGATCTCTGTGATTTTTAGTCTATACACTATGTTCTCTGTGATTTTTACTCTCTTCACTCTTCTGTCTGTGACTTTTACTCTCTGCCCACTGATCTCTGTGATTTTTACTCTCTGCACTCTGCTCTCTGCACTCCTTGCTGTGTGATTTTTACTCTCTGCATTCTTCTCTCTGTGATCTTTACTCTCTGCACTCTTCTCTCTGTGATTTTTACTCTCTACACTGTGTTCCCTGTAATTTTTCCTCTGCGCACTCCATTCTCAGTGATTTTTTTTTTCTCTCTGCTCTCTGCTCTCTGTGATTTTTGCTCTCAGAACTATGCTCTCTGTGATTTTTACTCTCCACACTCTGCTCTCTGTGATTTTTACTCTCTGTCATTTTTATTCTCTGCATTCTCATCTCTGTGTTTTTACTCTCCGCACTCTGCACCTGTGATTTCTACTCTATGCTCTCCACTCTCTGTGAAACTTTTACTCTCTGCACTCCATTCCCTGTGATTTTTAATCTCTGCACTCTGATGTCTGTGATTTTTACTCTCTGCACACTGATCTGTGTGATTTTTGCTCTCCGCACTCTGCTCTATGTGATTTTTACAATCCGCATTCTGCTCTCTGTGATTTTTACTCCCCGCACTCTGCACTCTGTGATATTTACTCTCTGCAGTCTGCTCTCTGTGATTTTAACTCTGAGCACTCCGTTCTCTGTGAGTTTTATTCTCTGCACTCAGCTCTCTGTGATTTTTCTCTCCGCACTCTGCTCTCTGTGATTTTTACTCTCTGCACTCTGCTCTCTGTTATGTTTAGTCTCTGCACTTTGTCCTCTGTGATTTTTAACCTCTGCACTCTGATCTCTGTGATTTATACACTCTGCACTCAGCTGTCTGTGATTTTTACTCTCTGCACACTGATGTCTGTGATTTTTACTCTCCGCACGCTGTTCTGTGTGATTTTAAATCCCTGCACTCAGCTCTCTGTGATTTTTACTCTCCTAACTCTGCTCTCTGTGATATTTACTCTGTGCAGTCTGCTTTCTGTGATTTTAACTCTGAGCATTCCGTTTTCTGTGAGTTTTCCTCTCTGCACTCAGCTCTCTGTGATTTTTCTCTCTGCACTGTGCTCTCTGTGCTTTTTACTCTCTGCACACTGCTCTCTGTTATGTTTATTCTCTGCACTTTGTCCTCTGTGATTTTTAACCTCTGCACTCTGATCTCTGTGATTTTTAGTCTATACACTATGTTCTCTGTGATTTTTACTCTCTTTACTCTGCTGTCTGTGACTTTTACTCTCTGCCCACTGATCTCTGTGATTTTTACTCTCTGCACTCTGCTGTCTGCACTCCTTGCTGTGTGATTTTTACTCTCTGCACTCTTCTCTCTGTGATTTTTACTCTCTACACTGTATTCTCTGATTTTTCCTCTGCGCATTCCATTCTCAGTGATTTTTTTTCTCTCCGCTCGCTGCTCTCTGTGATTTTTACTCTCTGTCATTTTTCTTCTCTGCATTCTCATCTCTTTGTTTTTTACTCTCCGCACTCTGCACCTGTGATTTCTACTCTATGCTCTCCGCTCTCTGTGAAACTTTTACTCTCTGCACTCCATTCTCTGTGATTTTTAATCTCTGCACTCTGATGTCTGTGATTTTTACTCTCTGCACACTGATCTGTGTGATCTTTGCTCTCTTCAGTCTGCTCTCTGTGATTTTTACAATCCGCATTCTGCTCTCTGTGACTTTTATTCTACGCACTCTGACCCCTGTGATTTTTACTCTCTGCAGTCTGCTCTCTGTGATTTGAACTCTGTGCACTCCGTTCTCTGTGAGTTTTACACTCTGCACTCAGCTCTCTGCGATCTTTACTCTCCGCACTCTGCTGTCTGTGATTTTTACTCTCTGCAGTCTGTTCTCTGTAATTTTAACTCTGCGCACTCCGTTCTCTGTGAGTTTTACTCTCTGCAATCTGCTCTCTGCACTACTCTCTGTGTGATTTTTACTCTATGCACGCTTCTCTCTGTGATCTTTACTCTCTGCACTCTCCTCTCTGTGATTTTTACTCTCTGAACTGCGTTCTCTGTGATTTTTACTCTGCGCACTCCGTTCTCAGTGATTTTTTTTTCTCTCCGCACTCAGCTCTCTGCGATTTTTACTCTCCGCACTCTGCTCTCTGTTATGTTTACTCTCTGCACTTTGTTCTCTGTGATTTTTAATCTCTGCACTCTGACCTCTGTGATTTTTACTCTCCGCACTCTGCTCTCTGTGATTTTTACTCCCCGCACTCTGCACTCTGTGATATTTACTCTCTGCAGTCTGCTCTCTGTGATTTTATCTCTGAGCACTCCGTTCTCTGTGAGTTTTACTCTCTGCACTCAGCTCTCTGCGATTTTTGTCTCTGCAGTGTGCTCTCTGTTATGTCTACTCTCTGCACTTTGTCCTCTGTGATTTTTAATCTCTGCACTCTGATCTCCGTGATTTTTTACTCTCTGCACTCAGCTGTTTCTGATTTTTACTCTCTGCACACTGATGTCTGTGATTTTTACTCTCCGCACGCTGTTCTGTGTGATTTTAAATCCCTGCACTCAGCTCTCTGTGATTTTTACTCTCTGAACTCTGATATCTGTGATTTTTACTCCCTTCACTCCTCTCTGTGTGATGTTTACTCTCTCCACGCTTCTCTCTGTGATCTTTACTCTCTGCACACTTCTCTCTATCATTTTTACTCTCTGCACTGTGTTCTCTGTGATTTTTTCTCTCCGCACGCTGTTCTCTGTGATTTTAACTCTCTGTCATTTTTATTCTCTTCATTCTCATCTCTGTGATCTTTACTCTCTGCACTCTCTTCTCTGTAATTCTTACTCTCTGAACTGCGTTCTCTGTGATTTTTACTCTGCGCACTCCGTTCTCAGTGATTTTTTTCTCTCCACACTCTGCTCTCTGTGATTTTTGTCTCTGCAGTGTGCTCTCTGTTATGTCTAGTCTCTGCACTTTGTCCTCTGTGATTTTTAATCTCTGCACTCTGATCTCCGTGATTTTTTACTCTCTGCATTCTGCTCTCTGTGATTTTTACTCTCTGCACACTGATGTCTGTCATTTTTACTCTCCGCTCGCTGTTCTGTGTGATTTTAAATCCATGCACTCAGCTCTCTGTGATTTTTACTCTCTGCACACTGATGTCTGTGATTTTTACTCTCCACTCGCTGTTCTGTGTGATTTTAAATCCATGCACTCTTCTCTCTATCATTTTTACTCTCTGCACTGTGATCTCTGTGATTTTTACTCTGCCCACTCCGTTGTCACTGATTTTTTTCTCTCTGCACTCTGCTCTCTGTGATTTTTACAATTCGCATTCTGCTCTCTGTGATTTTTACTTCCCGCACTCTGCACTCTGTGACATTCACTCTGCAGTCTGCTCTCTGTGATTTTAACTCTGAGCACCCCGTTCTCTGTGAGTTTTACTCTCTGCACTCTGATCTCTGTGATTTTTACTCCCTTCACTCCTCTCTGTGTGATTTTTACTCTCTGCACGCTTCTCTCTGTGATCTTTACTCTCTGCACTCTTCTCTCTAGCATTTTTACTCTCCGCACTGTGCTCTCTGTGACTTTTACTCTCCGCACGCTTTTCTCTGTGATTTTAACACTCTGCACTCAGCTCTGTGTGATTTTTACTCTCTTTACTCTGCTCTCTGTGACTTTTACTGTCTGCACTCCATTCTCTGTGATTTTTCCTCTCCGCACGCTGATCTTTGTGATTTTTACTCTCTGCCCTCTGCTCTCTGCACTCCTTGCTGTGTGATTTTTACTCTCTGCACTCTTCTCTCTCTGATCTTTACTCTCCGCTCTCTTCCGTCTGTGATTTTTATTCTCTGCACTGTGTTCTCTGTGATTTTTCCTCTGCGCACTCCGTTCTCAGTGATTTTTTTCTCTCTGCTCTCTGCTCTGTGATTTTTACTCTCCGCACTCTGCTCTCTGTGATTTTTCCTCTCTGTCATTTTTATTCTCTGCATTCTCATCTCTTTAATTTTTACTCTCCGCACTCTGCATCTTTGATCTCTACTCTCTGCACTCTTCTCTCTGTGATTTTTACTCTCAGAACTGCGTTCTCTGTTATTTGTACTCTGAGCACCCCGTACTCAGTGATTTTTTCTCTCCGCACTCAGCCCTCTGCGATTTTTACTCTCCGCACTCTGCTCTCTGTTATGTTTACTCTCTGCACTTTGTTCTCTGTGATTTTTAATCTCTGCACTCTGACCTCTGTGATTTTTACTCTCCGCACTCTGCTCTCTGAGATTTTTACTCTCCGCACTCCGTTCTCTGTTATTTTTACTCTCTGCACTCTTCTGTCTGTGAATTTTATTCTCTGCACTCTGATCTCTGTGATTTTTTCTCTCTGCACTCCGTTCTCTGTGATTTTTCTCTCTGCACTCCGATCTCTGTGATTTGTACTCTCCGTACTCTTATCTCTGTGATCTTTACAATCTGCATTCGGCTCTCTGTGATTTTTATTCTCCGTCCTCTAATCTATGTGATTTTTACTCTCTGCAGTCTGCTCTCTGTGATTTTTACTCTGTGCACTCCATTCTCTATGAGTTTTACTCTCTGCACTGAGCTCTCTGCGATTTTTATTCTCCGCACTCTGCTTTCGTTGCTTTTCACTCTCTGCACTCTGATCTCTGTGATCTTTACTCTCTGCACTCTGCTCTCTGTGATTTTTACTCTCACCACTATGCTCTCTGTGATTTTTACTCTCTGAACTCTGATGTCTGTGATTTTTACTCCCTACACACTGATCTGTGTGATCTTTACTCTCCGCACGCTGCTCTCTGTGATTTTTACTCTCTGCAGTCCGCTCTCTGTGATTTTAAATCTGTGCACACCGTTCTCTGTGAGTTTTACTCTCTGCACTCAGCTCTCTGTGATTTTTAATCTCCGCACTCTGCTCTCCGTGATATTTACTCTCTGCACTCTGCTCTCTGTTATGTTTATTCTCTGCACTTTGTTCTCTGTGATTTTTTTTTCTCTCTGCACTCCGGTCTCTGTGATTTTTTCTCTCTGCACTGTGCTCTCTGTGATTTTTACTCTCTGCACACTGCTCTCTGTTATGTTTAGTCTCTGCATTTTGTCCTCTGTGATTTTTAACCTCTGCACTCTGATCTCTGTGATTTTTAGTCTATACACTATGTTCTCTGTGATTTTTACTCTCTGCACTCTGCTCTCTGCACTCCTTGCTGTGTGATTTTTACTCTCTGCATTCTTCTCTCTGTGATCTTTACTCTCTGCACTCTTCTCTCTGTGATTTTTACTCTCTACACTGTTCTCTGTGTTTTGTCCTCTGCGCACTCCATTCTCAGTGATTTTTTTTTCTCTCCGCTCTCTGCTCTCAGTGATTTTTACTCTCAGAACTATGCTCTCTGTGATTTTTACTCTCCGCACTCTGCTCTCTGTGATTTTTACTCTCTGTCATTTTTATTCTCTGCATTCTCATCTCTGTGTTTTTTACTCTCCGCACTCTGCACCTGTGATTTCTACTCTATGCTCTCCGCTCTCTGTGAAGTTTTACTCTCTGCACTCCATTCTCTGTGATTTTTAATCTCTGCACTCTGATGTCTGTGATTTTTACTCTCTGCACACTGATCTGTGTGATTTTTGCTCTCCTCACTCTGCTCTCTGTGATTTTTACAATACGCATTCTGCTCTCTGTGATTTTTACTCTACGCATTCTGACCCCTGTGATTTTTACTCTCTGCAGCCTGCTCTCTGTGATTTGAACTCTGTGCACTCTGTTCTCTGTGAGTTTTACACTCTGCACTCAGCTCTCTGCGATCTTTACTCTCCGCACTCTGCTGTCTGTGATTTTTACTCTCTGCAGTCTGTTCTCTGTAATTTTAACTCTGTGCACTCCGTTCTCTGTGAGTTTTGCTCTCTGCACTCTGCTCTCTGCACTACTCTCTGTGTGATTTTTACTCTATGCACGTTTCTCTCTGTGATCTTTACTCTCTGCACTCTCCTCTCTGTGATTTTTCCTCTCCGTACGCTGTTCTCTGTGATTTTAACTCTCTGTCATTTTTATTCTCTGCATTCCCATCTCTGTGATCTTTACTCTCTGCACTCTCTTCTCTGTGACTTTTACTCTCTGAACTGCGTTCTCTGTGATTTGTACTCTGAGCACCCCGTACTCAGTGATTTTTTCTCTCCGCACTCAGCCCTCTGCGATTTTTACTCTCCGCACTCTGCTCTCTGTTATGTTTACTCTCTGCACTTTGTTCTCTGTGATTTTTAATCTCTGCACTCTGACCTCTGTGATTTTTACTCTCCGCACTCTGCTCTCTGAGATTTTTACTCTCCGCACTCCGTTCTCTGTTATTTTTACTCTCTGCACTCTTCTGTCTGTGAATTTTATTCTCTGCACTCTGATCTCTGTGATTTTTTCTCTCTGCACTCCGTTCTCTGTGATTTTTCTCTCTGCACTCCGATCTCTGTGATTTGTACTCTCCGTACTCTTATCTCTGTGATCTTTACAATCTGCATTCGGCTCTCTGTGATTTTTATTCTCCGTCCTCTAATCTATGTGATTTTTACTCTCTGCAGTCTGCTCTCTGTGATTTTTACTCTGTGCACTCCATTCTCTATGAGTTTTACTCTCTGCACTGAGCTCTCTGCGATTTTTATTCTCCGCACTCTGCTTTCGTTGCTTTTCACTCTCTGCACTCTGATCTCTGTGATCTTTACTCTCTGCACTCTGCTCTCTGTGATTTTTACTCTCACCACTATGCTCTCTGTGATTTTTACTCTCTGAACTCTGATGTCTGTGATTTTTACTCCCTACACACTGATCTGTGTGATCTTTACTCTCCGCACGCTGCTCTCTGTGATTTTTACTCTCTGCAGTCCGCTCTCTGTGATTTTAAATCTGTGCACACCGTTCTCTGTGAGTTTTACTCTCTGCACTCAGCTCTCTGTGATTTTTAATCTCCGCACTCTGCTCTCCGTGATATTTACTCTCTGCACTCTGCTCTCTGTTATGTTTATTCTCTGCACTTTGTTCTCTGTGATTTTTTTTTCTCTCTGCACTCCGGTCTCTGTGATTTTTTCTCTCTGCACTGTGCTCTCTGTGATTTTTACT
This sequence comes from Mobula birostris, assembly GCF_030028105.1. Taxonomy (NCBI): domain Eukaryota; kingdom Metazoa; phylum Chordata; class Chondrichthyes; order Myliobatiformes; family Myliobatidae; genus Mobula; species Mobula birostris. Next base: position 90,470,147 of record NC_092373.1, read on the forward strand.
CTCTGCACACTGCTCTCTGTTATGTTTAGTCTCTGCATTTTGTCCTCTGTGATTTTTAACCTCTGCACTCTGATCTCTGTGATTTTTAGTCTATACACTATGTTCTCTGTGATTTTTACTCTCTGCACTCTGCTCTCTGCACTCCTTGCTGTGTGATTTTTACTCTCTGCATTCTTCTCTCTGTGATCTTTACTCTCTGCACTCTTCTCTCTGTGATTTTTACTCTCTACACTGTTCTCTGTGTTTTGTCCTCTGCGCACTCCATTCTCAGTGATTTTTTTTTCTCTCCGCTCTCTGCTCTCAGTGATTTTTACTCTCAGAACTATGCTCTCTGTGATTTTTACTCTCCGCACTCTGCTCTCTGTGATTTTTACTCTCTGTCATTTTTATTCTCTGCATTCTCATCTCTGTGTTTTTTACTCTCCGCACTCTGCACCTGTGATTTCTACTCTATGCTCTCCGCTCTCTGTGAAGTTTTACTCTCTGCACTCCATTCTCTGTGATTTTTAATCTCTGCACTCTGATGTCTGTGATTTTTACTCTCTGCACACTGATCTGTGTGATTTTTGCTCTCCTCACTCTGCTCTCTGTGATTTTTACAATACGCATTCTGCTCTCTGTGATTTTTACTCTACGCATTCTGACCCCTGTGATTTTTACTCTCTGCAGCCTGCTCTCTGTGATTTGAACTCTGTGCACTCTGTTCTCTGTGAGTTTTACACTCTGCACTCAGCTCTCTGCGATCTTTACTCTCCGCACTCTGCTGTCTGTGATTTTTACTCTCTGCAGTCTGTTCTCTGTAATTTTAACTCTGTGCACTCCGTTCTCTGTGAGTTTTGCTCTCTGCACTCTGCTCTCTGCACTACTCTCTGTGTGATTTTTACTCTATGCACGTTTCTCTCTGTGATCTTTACTCTCTGCACTCTCCTCTCTGTGATTTTTCCTCTCCGTACGCTGTTCTCTGTGATTTTAACTCTCTGTCATTTTTATTCTCTGCATTCCCATCTCTGTGATCTTTACTCTCTGCACTCTCTTCTCTGTGACTTTTACTCTCTGAACTGCGTTCTCTGTGATTTTTACTCTGCGCACTCCGTTCTCAGTGATTTTTTTTTCTCTCCGCACTCAGCTCTCTGCGATTTTTACTCTCCGCACTCTGCTCTCTGTTATGTTTACTCTCTGCACTTTGTTCTCTGTGATTTTTAATCTCTGCACTCTGACCTCTGTGATTTTTACTCTCCACACTCTGCTGTCTGCGATTTTTACTCTCCGCACTCTGCTCTCTGTGATTTTTACAATCCGCATTCTGCTGTCTGTGATTTTTACTCCCCGCACTCTGCACTCTATGATATTTACTCTCTGCAGTCTGCTCTCTGTGATTTTATCTCTGAGCACTCCGTTCTCTGTGAGTTTTACTCTCTGCACTCAGCTCTCTGCGATTTTTGTCTCTGCAGTGTGCTCTCTGTGATTTTTACTCTCTGCACTCTGCACTCTGTTATGTCTAGTCTCTGCACTTTGTCCTCTGTGATTTTTAATCTCTGCACTCTGATCTCCGTGATTTTTACTCTCTGCACTCTGCTCTCTGTGATTTTTACTCTCTGCACTCTGTTCTCTGTGATTTTTACTCTCTGGACTCTGCTGTCTGTGATTTTTACTCTCTGCACACTGATGTCTGTGATTTTTACTCTCCGCTCGCTGTTCTGTGTGATTTTAAATCCCTGCACTCAGCTCTCTGTGATTTTTACTCTCTGCACTCTGCTCTCTGTGATTTTTGCTCTCCTCACTCTGCTCTCTTTGATTTTTACAATCCGCATTCTGCTCTCTGTGATTTTTACTCTACGCACTCTGACCCCTGTGATTTTTACTCTCTGCAGTCTGCTCTCTGTGATTTCAACTCTGTGCACTCCGTTCTCTGTCAGTTTTACACTCTGCACTCAGCTCTCTGCGATCTTTACTCTCCGCACTCTGCTGTCTGTGATTTTTACTCTCTGCAGTCTGTTCTCTGTAATTTTAACTCTGTGCACTCCGTTCTCTGTGAGTTTTACTCTCTGCACTCTGCTCTCTGCACTACTCTCTGTGTGATTTTTACTCTATGCACGCTTCTCTCTGTGATCTTTACACTCTGCACTCTCCTCTCTGTGATTTTTACACTCTGAACTGCGTTCTCTGTGATTTTTACTCTGCGCACTCCTTTCTCAGTGATTTTTTTTTCTCTCCGCACTCAGCTCTCTGTTATGTTTACTCTCTGCACTTTGTTCTCTGTGATTTTTAATCTCTGCACTCTGACCTCTGTGATTTTAACTCTCCACACTCTGCTGTCTGTAATTTTTACTCTCCGCACTCTGCTCTCTGTGATTTTTACAATCCGCATTCTGCTCTCTGTGATTTTTGCTCCCCGCACTCTGCACTCTGTGAAATTTACTCTCTGCAGTCTGCTCTCTGTGATTTTATCTCTGAGCACTCCGTTCTCTGTGAGTTTTACTCTCTACACTCAGCTCTCTGCGATTTTTGTCTCTGCAGTGTGCTCTCTGTGATTTTTACTCTCTGCACTCTGCTCTCTGTTATGTCTAGTCTCTGCACTTTGTCCTCTGTGATTTTTAACCTCTGCACTCTGATCTCTGTGATTTTTACTCTCTACACTCTGCTCTCTGTGATTTTTACTCTCTGCACTCTGTTCTCTGTAATTTTTACTCTCTGCACACTGATGTCTGTGATTTTTACTCTCCGCTCGATGTTCTGTGTGATTTTAAATCCCTGCACTCAGCTCTCTGTGATTTTTACTCTCTGCACTCTGATCTCTGTGATTTTTACTCCCTTCACTCCTCTCCGTGTGATTTTTACTCTCTGCACGCTTCTCTCTGTGATCTTTACTCTCTGCACTCTTCTCTACATCATTTTCACTCTCTGCACTGTGATCTCTGTGATTTTTACTCTGCCCACTCCGTTCTCACTGATTTTTTTCTCTCTGCACTCTGCTCTCTGTGATTTTTACAATCCGCATTCTGCTCTCTGTGATTTTTACTTCCCGCACTCTGCACTCTGTGACATTCACTCTCTGCAGTCTGCTCTCTGTGATTTTAACTCTGAGCACCCCGTTCTCTGTGAGTTTTACTCCCTGCACTCAACTCTCTGTGACTTTAACTCTGTGCACTCCATTCTCTGTGTGTTTTCCCCTCTGCACTCTGATCTCTGCGATTTTTACTCTCCGCACGCTGATCTCTGTGATTTTTACTTTCTGCACTCTGCTCTCTGCACTCCTGTCTGTATGATTTTTACTCTCTGCACGCTCCTCTCTGTGATCTTTACTCTCTGCACTCTTCTCTCTATGATTTTTACTCTCTACACTGTGTTCTCTGTGATTTTTTCCTCTGCGCTCTCCGTTCTCAGTGATTTTTTTCTCTCTGCTCGGCTCTCTGTGATTTTTACTCTCACTACTATGCTGTCTGTGATTTTTGCTCTCCTCACACGGCTCTCTGTGATTTTTACAATCCGCATTCTGCTCTCTGTATTTTTTTTTCTCCGCACTCTGATCTCTGTGACTTTTACTCTCTGCAGTCTGCTCTCTGTGACTTTTGCTCTCCACACTCTGCTCTCTGTGATTTTTGTTCTATGCACTCCGCTCTCTGTGACTTTTACTCTCTGCACTCCATTCTCTGTGATTTTTACTCTCTGAACTCTGATGTCTGTGATTTTTGCTCTCTACACACTGATCTGTGTGATTTTTGCTCTCGGCACTCTGCTCTCTGTGATTTTCACTCTCTGCTGTCTGCTCTCTCTGATTTTTACTCTATGCACTCTACTCTCTGTGACTTCTACTCTCTGCACTCCATTCTGTGTGATTTTTACTCTCTGCACTCTGATGTCAGTGATTTTTACTCTCTGCACCCTAATCTGTGTGATTGTTGCTCTCCGCACTCTGCTCTATGTTATTTTTACAATCCGCATTCTGCTCTCTGTGATTTTTACTCCCCGCACTCTGCACTCTGTGATATTTACTCTCTGCAGTCTGCTCTCTGTGATATTATCTCTGAGCACTCCGTTCTCTGTGAGTTTTATTCTCTGCACTCAGCTCTCTGCGATTTTTGTCTCTGCAGTGTGCTCTCTGTGATTTTTACTCTCTGCACTCTGCTCTCTGTTATGTTTAGTCTCTGCACTTTGTCCTCTGTGATTTTTAACCTCTGCACTCTGTTCTCTGTGATTTTTACTCTCTGCACTCAGCTGTGTGTGATTTTTACTCTCTGCACACTGATGTCTGTGACTTTTACTCTCTGCACGCTGTTCTGTGTGATTTTAAATCCCTGCACTCAGCTCTCTGTGATTTTTACTCTCTGAACTCTGATATCTGTGAATTTTACTCCCTTCACTCCTCTCTGTGTGATGTTTACTCTCTGCACGCTTCTCTCTGTGATCTTTACTCTCTGCACTGTTCTCTCTATCATTTTTACTCTCTGCACTGTGTTCTCTGTGACTTTTACTCTGCCCACTCCGTTCTCACTGATTTTTTTTCTCTCTGCACTATGCTCTCTGTGAATTTTCCTCTCCGCACGCTGTTCTCTGTGATTTTAACTCTCTGTCATTTTTATTCTCTGCATTCTCTTCTCTGTGATTTTTACTCTCTGAACTGCGTTCTCTGTGATTTTTACTCTGCGCACTCCGTTCTCAGTGATTTTTTTCTCTCCGCACTCTGCTCTCTGTGATTTTTAGTCTCCGCATTATGCTCTCTGTGATTTTTACTCTCCTAACTCTGCTCTCTATGATTTTTACTCCCCACACTCTGCACTCTGTGATATTTACTCTCTGCACTCTGTTCTCTGTGATTTTTACTCTCTGGACTCTGCTGTCTGTGATTTTTACTCTCTGCACACTGATGTCTGTGATTTTTACTCTCCGCTCGCTGTTCTGTGTGATTTTAAATCCCTGCACTCAGCTCTCTGTGATTTTTACTCTCTGCACTCTGCTCTCTGTGATTTTTGCTCTCCTCACTCTGCTCTCTTTGATTTTTACAATCCGCATTCTGCTCTCTGTGATTTTTACTCTACGCACTCTGACCCCTGTGATTTTTACTCTCTGCAGTCTGCTCTCTGTGATTTCAACTCTGTGCACTCCGTTCTCTGTCAGTTTTACACTCTGCACTCAGCTCTCTGCGATCTTTACTCTCCGCACTCTGCTGTCTGTGATTTTTACTCTCTGCAGTCTGTTCTCTGTAATTTTAACTCTGTGCACTCCGTTCTCTGTGAGTTTTACTCTCTGCACTCTGCTCTCTGCACTACTCTCTGTGTGATTTTTACTCTATGCACGCTTCTCTCTGTGATCTTTACACTCTGCACTCTCCTCTCTGTGATTTTTACACTCTGAACTGCGTTCTCTGTGATTTTTACTCTGCGCACTCCTTTCTCAGTGATTTTTTTTTTCTCTCCGCACTCAGCTCTCTGTTATGTTTACTCTCTGCACTTTGTTCTCTGTGATTTTTAATCTCTGCACTCTGACCTCTGTGATTGTAACTCTCCACACTCTGCTGTCTGTAATTTTTACTCTCCGCACTCTGCTCTCTGTGATTTTTACAATCCGCATTCTGCTCTCTGTGATTTTTGCTCCCCGCACTCTGCACTCTGTGAAATTTACTCTCTGCAGTCTGCTCTCTGTGATTTTATCTCTGAGCACTCCGTTCTCTGTGAGTTTTACTCTCTACACTCAGCTCTCTGCGATTTTTGTCTCTGCAGTGTGCTCTCTGTGATTTTTACTCTCTGCACTCTGCTCTCTGTTATGTCTAGTCTCTGCACTTTGTCCTCTGTGATTTTTAACCTCTGCACTCTGATCTCTGTGATTTTTACTCTCTACACTCTGCTCTCTGTGATTTTTACTCTCTGCACTCTGTTCTCTGTAATTTTTACTCTCTGCACACTGATGTCTGTGATTTTTACTCTCCGCTCGATGTTCTGTGTGATTTTAAATCCCTGCACCCAGCTCTCTGTGATTTTTACTCTCTGCACTCTGATCTCTGTGATTTTTACTCCCTTCACTCCTCTCCGTGTGATTTTTACTCTCTGCACGCTTCTCTCTGTGATCTTTACTCTCTGCACTCTTCTCTACATCATTTTCACTCTCTGCACTGTGATCTCTGTGATTTTTACTCTGCCCACTCCGTTCTCACTGATTTTTTTCTCTCTGCACTCTGCTCTCTGTGATTTTTACAATCCGCATTCTGCTCTCTGTGATTTTTACTTCCCGCACTCTGCACTCTGTGACATTCACTCTCTGCAGTCTGCTCTCTGTGATTTTAACTCTGAGCACCCCGTTCTCTGTGAGTTTTACTCCCTGCACTCAACTCTCTGTGACTTTAACTCTGTGCACTCCATTCTCTGTGTGTTTTCCCCTCTGCACTCTGATCTCTGCGATTTTTACTCTCCGCACGCTGATCTCTGTGATTTTTACTTTCTGCACTCTGCTCTCTGCACTCCTGTCTGTATGATTTTTACTCTCTGCACGCTCCTCTCTGTGATCTTTACTCTCTGCACTCTTCTCTCTATGATTTTTACTCTCTACACTGTGTTCTCTGTGATTTTTTCCTCTGCGCTCTCCGTTCTCAGTGATTTTTTTCTCTCTGCTCGGCTCTCTGTGATTTTTACTCTCACTACTATGCTGTCTGTGATTTTTGCTCTCCTCACACGGCTCTCTGTGATTTTTACAATCCGCATTCTGCTCTCTGTATTTTTTTTTCTCCGCACTCTGATCTCTGTGACTTTTACTCTCTGCAGTCTGCTCTCTGTGACTTTTGCTCTCCACACTCTGCTCTCTGTGATTTTTGTTCTATGCACTCCGCTCTCTGTGACTTTTACTCTCTGCACTCCATTCTCTGTGATTTTTACTCTCTGAACTCTGATGTCTGTGATTTTTGCTCTCTACACACTGATCTGTGTGATTTTTGCTCTCGGCACTCTGCTCTCTGTGATTTTCACTCTCTGCTGTCTGCTCTCTCTGATTTTTACTCTATGCACTCTACTCTCTGTGACTTCTACTCTCTGCACTCCATTCTGTGTGATTTTTACTCTCTGCACTCTGATGTCAGTGATTTTTACTCTCTGCACCCTAATCTGTGTGATTGTTGCTCTCCGCACTCTGCTCTATGTTATTTTTACAATCCGCATTCTGCTCTCTGTGATTTTTACTCCCCGCACTCTGCACTCTGTGATATTTACTCTCTGCAGTCTGCTCTCTGTGATATTATCTCTGAGCACTCCGTTCTCTGTGAGTTTTATTCTCTGCACTCAGCTCTCTGCGATTTTTGTCTCTGCAGTGTGCTCTCTGTGATTTTTACTCTCTGCACTCTGCTCTCTGTTATGTTTAGTCTCTGCACTTTGTCCTCTGTGATTTTTAACCTCTGCACTCTGTTCTCTGTGATTTTTACTCTCTGCACTCAGCTGTGTGTGATTTTTACTCTCTGCACACTGATGTCTGTGACTTTTACTCTCTGCACGCTGTTCTGTGTGATTTTAAATCCCTGCACTCAGCTCTCTGTGATTTTTACTCTCTGAACTCTGATATCTGTGAATTTTACTCCCTTCACTCCTCTCTGTGTGATGTTTACTCTCTGCACGCTTCTCTCTGTGATCTTTACTCTCTGCACTGTTCTCTCTATCATTTTTACTCTCTGCACTGTGTTCTCTGTGACTTTTACTCTGCCCACTCCGTTCTCACTGATTTTTTTTCTCTCTGCACTATGCTCTCTGTGAATTTTCCTCTCCGCACGCTGTTCTCTGTGATTTTAACTCTCTGTCATTTTTATTCTCTGCATTCTCTTCTCTGTGATTTTTACTCTCTGAACTGCGTTCTCTGTGATTTTTACTCTGCGCACTCCGTTCTCAGTGATTTTTTTCTCTCCGCACTCTGCTCTCTGTGATTTTTAGTCTCCGCATTATGCTCTCTGTGATTTTTACTCTCCTAACTCTGCTCTCTATGATTTTTACTCCCCGCACTCTGCACTCTGTGATATTTACTCTCTGCAGTCAGCTCTCTGTGATTTTAACTCTGAGCATTCCGTTTTCTGTGAGTTTTCCTCTCTGCACTCAGCTCTCTGTGATTCTTCTCTCTGCACTGTGCTCTCTGTGATTTTTACTCTCTGCACACTGCTCTCTGTCATGTTTAGTCTCTGCACTTTGTCCTCTGTGATTTTTAACCTCTGCACTCTGATCTCTGTGATTTTTAGTCTATACACTATGTTCTCTGTGATTTTTACTCTCTTCACTCTGCTGTCTGTGACTTTTACTCTCTGCATTCTTCTCTCTGTGATCTTTACTCTCTGCACTCTTCTCTCTGTGATTTTTACTCTCTACACTGTGTCCTCTGTGATTTTTACTCTCTACACTGTGTTCTCTGTGATTTTTCCTCTGCGCACTCCATTCTCAGTGATTTTTTTTTTCTCTCCGCTCTCTGCTCTCTGTGATTTTTACTCTCAGAACTATGCTCTCTGTGATTTTTACTCTCCGCAATCTGCTCTCTGTGATTTTTACTCTTTGTCATTTTTATTCTCTGCATTCTCATCTCTGTGTTTTTTACTCTCCGCAGTCTGCACCTGTGATTTCTACTCTATGCTCTCCGCTCACTGTGAAACTTTTACTCTCTGCACTCCATTCTCTATGATTTTTAATCTCTGCACTCTGATGTCTGTGATTTTTACTCTCTGCACACTGATCTTTGTGATTTTTGCTCTCCTCACTCTGCTCTCTGTGATTTTTACAATCCGCATTCTGCTCTGTGTGATTTTTACTCTACGCACTCTGACCCCTGTGATTTTTACTCTCTGCAGTCTGCTCTCTGTGATTTGAACTCTGTGCACTCCGTTCTCTGTGAGTTTTATACTCTGCACTCAGCTCTCTGCGATCTTTACTCTCCGCACTCTGCTGTCTGTGATTTTTGCTCTCTACACACTGATCTGTGTGATTTTTGCTCTCGGCACTCTGCTCTCTGTGACTTCCACTCTCTGCACTCCATTCTGTGTGATTTTTACTCTCTGCACTCTGATGTCTGTGATTTTTACTCTCTGCACCCTAATCTGTGTGATTGTTGCTCCCCGCACTCTGCACTCTGTGATATTTACTCTCTGCAGTCTGCTCTCTGTGATATTATCTCTGAGCACTCCGTTCTCTGTGAGTTTTATTCTCTCGACTCAGCTCTCTGTGATTTTTCTCTCCGCACTCTGCTCTCTGTGATTTTTACTCTCTGCACTCTGCTCTCTGTTATGTTTAGTCTCTGCACTTTGTCCTCTGTGATTTTTAACCTCTGCACTCTGTTCTCTGTGATTTTTACTCTCTGCACTCAGCTGTCTGTGATTTTTACTCTCTGCACACTGATGTCTGTGATTTTTACTCTCTGCACGCTGTTCTGTGTGATTTTAAATCCCTGCACTCAGCTCTGTCTGATTTTTACTCTCTGAACTCTGATATCTGTGATTTTTACTCCCTTCACTCCTCTCTGTGTGATGTTTACTCTCTGCACGCTTCTCTCTGTGATCTTTACTCTCTGCACTGTTCTCTCTATCATTTTTACTCTCTGCACTGTGTTCTCTGTGATTTTTACTCTGCCCACTCCGTTCTCACTGATTTTTTTTCTCTCTGCACTATGCTCTCTGTGATTTTTCCTCTCCGCACGCTGTTCTCTGTGATTTTAACTCTCTGTCATTTTTATTCTCTGCATTCTCATCTCTGTGATCTTTACTGTCTGCACTCTCTTCTCTGTGATTTTTACTCTCTGAACTGCGTTCTCTGTGATTTTTACTCTGCGCACTCCGTTCTCAGTGATTTTTTTCTCTCCGCACTCTGCTCTATGTGATTTTTAATCTCCGCATTATGCTCTCTGTGATTTTTACTCTCCTAACTCTGCTCTCTGTGATTTTTACAATCCGCATTCTGCTCTCTATGATTTTTACTCCCCGCACTCTGCACTCTGTGATATTTACTCTCTGCAGTCTGCTCTCTGTGATTTTAACTCTGAGCATTCCGTTTTCTGTGAGTTTTCCTCTCTGCACTCAGCTCTCTGTAATTTTTCTCTCTGCACTGTGCTCTCTGTGATTTTTACTCTCTGCACACTGCTCTCTGTTATGTTTAGTCTCTGCACTTTGTCCTCTGTGATTTTTAACCTCTGCACTCTGATCTCTGTGATTTTTAGTCTATACACTATGTTCTCTGTGATTTTTACTCTCTTCACTCTGCTGTCTGTGACTTTTACTCTCTGCCCACTGATCTCTGTGATTTTTACTCTCTCCACTCTGCTGTCTGCACTCCTTGCTGTGTGATTTTTACTCACTGCATTCTTCTCTCTGTGATCTTTACTCTCTGCACTCCATTCTCTGTGATTTTTAATCTCTGCACTCTGATGTCTGTGATTTTTACTCCCTGCACACTGATCTGTGTGATTTTTGCTCTCCTCACTCTGCTCTCTGTGATTTTTACTCTACGCACTCTGACCTCTGTGATTTTTACTCTCTGCAGTCTGCTCTCTGTGATTTGAACTCTGTGCACTCCGTTCTCTGTGAGTTTTATACTCTGCACTCAGCTCTCTGCGATCTTTACTCTCCGCACTCTGCTGTCTGTGATTTTTACTCTCTGCAGTCTGTTCTCTGTAATTTTAACTCTGTGCACTCCGTTCTCTGTGAGTTTTACTCTCTGCACTCTGCTCTCTGCACTACTCTCTGTGTGATTTTTACTCTATGCACGTTTCTCTCTGTGAACTTTACTCTCTGCACTCTCCTCTCTGTGATTTTTACTCTCTGAACAGCGTTGTCTGTGATTTTTACTCTGCGCACTCCGTTCTCAGTGATTTTTTTCTCTCCGCACTCAGCTCTCTGCGATTTTTACTCTCCGCACTCTGCCCTCTGTTATGTTTACTCTCTGCACTTTGTTCTCTGTGATTTTTAATCGCTGAACTCTGACCTCTGTGATTTTTACTCTCCGCACTCTGATCTCTGTGATTTTTACTCCCTTCACTCCTCTCCGTGTGATTTTTACTCTCTGCACGCTTCTCTCTGTGATCTTTACTCTCTGCACTCTTCTCTCTATCATTTTTACTCTCTGCATTGTGATCTCTGTGATTTTTACTCTGCCCACTCCGTTCTCACTGATTTTTGTTCTCTCTGCACTCTGCTCTCTGTGATTTTTACAATCCGCATTCTGCTCTCTGTGATTTTTACTTCCCGCACTCTGCACTCTGTGACATTCACTCTCTGCAGTCTGCTCTCTGTGATTTTAACTCTGAGCACCCCGTTCTCTGTGAGTTTTACTCTCTGCACTCTGATCTCTGTGATTTTTACTCCCTTCACTCCTCTCTGGGTGATTTTTACTCTCTGCACGCTTCTCTCTGTGATCTTTACTCTCTGCACTCTTCTGTCTATCATTTTTACTCTCTGCACTGTGATCTTTGTGATTTTTACTCTGCCCACTCCATTCTCACTGATTTTTTTCTCTCTGCACTCTGCTCTCTGTGATTTTATCTCTGAGCACCCCGTTCTCTGTGAGTTTTACTCTCGGCACTCTGATCTCTGTGATTTTTACTCCCTTCACTCCTCTCTGTGTGATTTTTACTCCTTGCACGCTTTTCTCTGTGATCTTTACTCTCTGCACTCTTCTGTCTATCATTTTTCCTCTCTGCACTGTGATCTTTCTGATTTTTACTCTGCGCAATCTGTTCTCAGTGATTTTTTTTTCTCCCTGCTCTCTGCTCTGTGATTTTTACTCTCAGAACTATGCTCTCTGTGATTTTTACTCTCCGCACTCTGCATCTGTGATCTCTACTCTCTGCACTCTTCTCTCTGTGATTTTTACTCTCAGAACTGCGTTCTCTGTTATTTTTACTCTGAGCACTCCGTTCTCAGTGATTTTTTTCTCTCCGCACTCAGCTCTCTGCGATTCTTACTCTCCACACTCTGCTCTTTGTTATGTTTACTCTCTGCACTTTTTTCTCTGTGATTTTTAATCTCTGCACTCAGCTCTCTGTGATTCTTCTCTCTGCACTGTGCTCTCTGTGATTTTTACTCTCTGCACACTGCTCTCTGTCATGTTTAGTCTCTGCACTTTGTCCTCTGTGATTTTTAACCTCTGCACTCTGATCTCTGTGATTTTTAGTCTATACACTATGTTCTCTGTGATTTTTACTCTCTTCACTCTGCTGTCTGTGACTTTTACTCTCTGCATTCTTCTCTCTGTGATCTTTACTCTCTGCACTCTTCTCTCTGTGATTTTTACTCTCTACACTGTGTCCTCTGTGATTTTTACTCTCTACACTGTGTTCTCTGTGATTTTTCCTCTGCGCACTCCATTCTCAGTGATTTTTTTTTTCTCTCCGCTCTCTGCTCTCTGTGATTTTTACTCTCAGAACTATGCTCTCTGTGATTTTTACTCTCCGCAATCTGCTCTCTGTGATTTTTACTCTTTGTCATTTTTATTCTCTGCATTCTCATCTCTGTGTTTTTTACTCTCCGCAGTCTGCACCTGTGATTTCTACTCTATGCTCTCCGCTCACTGTGAAACTTTTACTCTCTGCACTCCATTCTCTATGATTTTTAATCTCTGCACTCTGATGTCTGTGATTTTTACTCTCTGCAAACTGATCTTTGTGATTTTTGCTCTCCTCACTCTGCTCTCTGTGATTTTTACAATCCGCATTCTGCTCTGTGTGATTTTTACTCTACGCACTCTGACCCCTGTGATTTTTACTCTCTGCAGTCTGCTCTCTGTGATTTGAACTCTGTGCACTCCGTTCTCTGTGAGTTTTATACTCTGCACTCAGCTCTCTGCGATCTTTACTCTCCGCACTCTGCTGTCTGTGATTTTTGCTCTCTACACACTGATCTGTGTGATTTTTGCTCTCGGCACTCTGCTCTCTGTGACTTCCACTCTCTGCACTCCATTCTGTGTGATTTTTACTCTCTGCACTCTGATGTCTGTGATTTTTACTCTCTGCACCCTAATCTGTGTGATTGTTGCTCCCCGCACTCTGCACTCTGTGATATTTACTCTCTGCAGTCTGCTCTCTGTGATATTATCTCTGAGCACTCCGTTCTCTGTGAGTTTTATTCTCTCGACTCAGCTCTCTGTGATTTTTCTCTCCGCTCTGCTCTCTGTGATTTTTACTCTCTGCACTCTGCTCTCTGTTATGTTTAGTCTCTGCACTTTGTCCTCTGTGATTTTTAACCTCTGCACTCTGTTCTCTGTGATTTTTACTCTCTGCACTCAGCTGTCTGTGATTTTTACTCTCTGCACACTGATGTCTGTGATTTTTACTCTCTGCACGCTGTTCTGTGTGATTTTAAATCCCTGCACTCAGCTCTGTCTGATTTTTACTCTCTGAACTCTGATATCTGTGATTTTTACTCCCTTCACTCCTCTCTGTGTGATGTTTACTCTCTGCACGCTTCTCTCTGTGATCTTTACTCTCTGCACTGTTCTCTCTATCATTTTTACTCTCTGCACTGTGTTCTCTGTGATTTTTACTCTGCCCACTCCGTTCTCACTGATTTTTTTTCTCTCTGCACTATGCTCTCTGTGATTTTTCCTCTCTGCACGCTGTTCTCTGTGATTTTAACTCTCTGTCATTTTTATTCTCTGCATTCTCATCTCTGTGATCTTTACTCTCTGCACTCTCTTCTCTGTGATTTTTACTCTCTGAACTGCGTTCTCTGTGATTTTTACTCTGCGCACTCCGTTCTCAGTGATTTTTTTCTCTCCGCACTCTGCTCTATGTGATTTTTAATCTCCGCATTATGCTCTCTGTGATTTTTACTCTCCTAACTCTGCTCTCTGTGATTTTTACAATCCGCATTCTGCTCTCTATGATTTTTACTCCCCGCACTCTGCACTCTGTGATATTTACTCTCTGCAGTCTGCTCTCTGTGATTTTAACTCTGAGCATTCCGTTTTCTGTGAGTTTTCCTCTCTGCACTCAGCTCTCTGTAATTTTTCTCTCTGCACTGTGCTCTCTGTGATTTTTACTCTCTGCACACTGCTCTCTGTTATGTTTAGTCTCTGCACTTTGTCCTCTGTGATTTTTAACCTCTGCACTCTGATCTCTGTGATTTTTAGTCTATACACTATGTTCTCTGTGATTTTTACTCTCTTCACTCTGCTGTCTGTGACTTTTACTCTCTGCCCACTGATCTCTGTGATTTTTACTCTCTCCACTCTGCTGTCTGCACTCCTTGCTGTGTGATTTTTACTCACTGCATTCTTCTCTCTGTGATCTTTACTCTCTGCACTCCATTCTCTGTGATTTTTAATCTCTGCACTCTGATGTCTGTGATTTTTACTCCCTGCACACTGATCTGTGTGATTTTTGCTCTCCTCACTCTGCTCTCTGTGATTTTTACTCTACGCACTCTGACCTCTGTGATTTTTACTCTCTGCAGTCTGCTCTCTGTGATTTGAACTCTGTGCACTCCGTTCTCTGTGAGTTTTATACTCTGCACTCAGCTCTCTGCGATCTTTACTCTCCGCACTCTGCTGTCTGTGATTTTTACTCTCTGCAGTCTGTTCTCTGTAATTTTAACTCTGTGCACTCCGTTCTCTGTGAGTTTTACTCTCTGCACTCTGCTCTCTGCACTACTCTCTGTGTGATTTTTACTCTATGCACGTTTCTCTCTGTGAACTTTACTCTCTGCACTCTCCTCTCTGTGATTTTTACTCTCTGAACAGCGTTGTCTGTGATTTTTACTCTGCGCACTCCGTTCTCAGTGATTTTTTTCTCTCCGCACTCAGCTCTCTGCGATTTTTACTCTCCGCACTCTGCCCTCTGTTATGTTTACTCTCTGCACTTTGTTCTCTGTGATTTTTAATCGCTGAACTCTGACCTCTGTGATTTTTACTCTCCGCACTCTGATCTCTGTGATTTTTACTCCCTTCACTCCTCTCCGTGTGATTTTTACTCTCTGCACGCTTCTCTCTGTGATCTTTACTCTCTGCACTCTTCTCTCTATCATTTTTACTCTCTGCATTGTGATCTCTGTGATTTTTACTCTGCCCACTCCGTTCTCACTGATTTTTGTTCTCTCTGCACTCTGCTCTCTGTGATTTTTACAATCCGCATTCTGCTCTCTGTGATTTTTACTTCCCGCACTCTGCACTCTGTGACATTCACTCTCTGCAGTCTGCTCTCTGTGATTTTAACTCTGAGCACCCCGTTCTCTGTGAGTTTTACTCTCTGCACTCTGATCTCTGTGATTTTTACTCCCTTCACTCCTCTCTGGGTGATTTTTACTCTCTGCACGCTTCTCTCTGTGATCTTTATTCTCTGCACTCTTCTGTCTATCATTTTTACTCTCTGCACTGTGATCTTTGTGATTTTTACTCTGCCCACTCCATTCTCACTGATTTTTTTCTCTCTGCACTCTGCTCTCTGTGATTTTATCTCTGAGCACCCCGTTCTCTGTGAGTTTTACTCTCGGCACTCTGATCTCTGTGATTTTTACTCCCTTCACTCCTCTCTGTGTGATTTTTACTCCTTGCACGCTTTTCTCTGTGATCTTTACTCTCTGCACTCTTCTGTCTATCATTTTTCCTCTCTGCACTGTGATCTTTCTGATTTTTACTCTGCGCAATCTGTTCTCAGTGATTTTTTTTTCTCCCTGCTCTCTGCTCTGTGATTTTTACTCTCAGAACTATGCTCTCTGTGATTTTTACTCTCCGCACTCTGCATCTGTGATCTCTACTCTCTGCACTCTTCTCTCTGTGATTTTTACTCTCAGAACTGCGTTCTCTGTTATTTTTACTCTGAGCACTCCGTTCTCAGTGATTTTTTTCTCTCCGCACTCAGCTCTCTGCGATTCTTACTCTCCACACTCTGCTCTTTGTTATGTTTACTCTCTGCACTTTTTTCTCTGTGATTTTTAATCTCTGCACTCTGACCTCTGTGATTTTTTTCTCTCTGCACTCCGTTCTCTGTGATTTTTCTCTCTGCACTCTGATCTCTGTGATTTTTACTCTCCGCACTCTTATCTCTCTGATTTTGACTCTCCACATTCTACTCTCTGTGATTTTTACTCTCTGCACTCTGATCTCTGTGATTTTACAATCCGCATTCTTCTCTCTGTTATTTGAACTCTGTGCACTCCGTTCTCTGTGAGTTTTACTCTCTGCACTCAGCTCTCTGCGATCTTTACACTCCGGACTCTGCTCTCTGTGATTTTTACTCTCTGCCGTCTGCTCTCTGTGATTTTAACTCTGTGCACTCGGTTCTCTGTCAGTTTTACTCTCTCCACTCTGCTCTCTGTGATTTGTACTCTCCGCACTCTGTTCTCATTGATCTTTACTCTCTGCACTCTTCTCTGTGTAATTTTTATTCTCTGTTTTCTCATCTCTGTGATTTTTACACTGTGCACTCCGTTCTGTGTGGTTTCTACTCTCAGCACCCTGATCTCAGTGATTTTTACTCTCTACACTCTGATGTCTGTGATTTTTACTCTCTTCACACTGATTTGTGTCATTTTTGCTCTCCTCACTCGGCTCTCTGTGGTTTTTACTCTCTTAACTCTGATGTCTGTGATTTTTACTCTCTACACACTGATCTGTGTGATCTTTACTCCCCGCACGCTGCTCTCTGTGATTTTTACTCTCTGCTGTCTGCTCTCTGTGATTTTAACTCTGTGCACTCCGTTCTCTGTGAGTTTTACTCTCTGCACTCAGCTCTCTGCGATTTTTACTCTCCGCACTCTGCTCTCCGTGATATTTACTCTCTGCACTCTGCTCTCTGTTATGTTTATTCTCTGCACATTGTTCTCTGTGATTTTTACTGTCTGCACTCTGACCTCTGTGATTTTTACTCTGCGCACTCTGCTCTCTATGAGTTTTACTCTCCGCATTCCGTTCTCTGTTATTTTTACTCTTTGCACTCTTCTGTCTGTTATTTTTATTCTCTGCACTCTGATCTCTGTGATTTTTTCTCTCCGCACTCCGTTCTCTGTGATTTTTTTTCTCTCTGCACTCTGATCTCTGTGATTTTTACTCTCCACACTGTGTTCTCTGTGATTTTTCCTCTGCGCACTCCATTCTCAGTGATTTTTTTTTTTCTCTCCGCTCTCTGCTCTCTGTGATTTTTACTCTCAGAACTATGCTCTCTGTGATTTTTACTCTCCGCAATCTGCTCTCTGTGATTTTTACTCTTTGTCATTTTTATTCTCTGCATTCTCATCTCTGTGTTTTTTACTCTCCGCAGTCTGCACCTGTGATTTCTACTCTATGCTCTCCGCTCACTGTGAAACTTTTACTCTCTGCACTCCATTCTCTATGATTTTTAATCTCTGCACTCTGATGTCTGTGATTTTTACTCTCTGCACACTGATCTGTGTGATTTTTGCTCTCCTCACTCTGCTCTCTGTGATTTTTACAATCCGCATTCTGCTCTCTGTGATTTTTACTCTACGCACTCTGACCCCTGTGATTTTTACTCTCTGCAGTCTGCTCTCTGTGATTTGAACTCTGTGCACTCCGTTCTCTGTGAGTTTTATACTCTGCACTCAGCTCTCTGCGATCTTTACTCTCCGCACTCTGCTGTCTGTGATTTTTGCTCTCTACACACTGATCTGTGTGATTTTTGCTCTCGGCACTCTGCTCTCTGTGACTTCCACTCTCTGCACTCCATTCTGTGTGATTTTTACTCTCTGCACTCTGATGTCTGTGATTTTTACTCTCTGCACCCTAATCTGTGTGATTGTTGCTCCCCGCACTCTGCACTCTGTGATATTTACTCTCTGCAGTCTGCTCTCTGTGATATTATCTCTGAGCACTCCGTTCTCTGTGAGTTTTATTCTCTCCACTCAGCTCTCTGTGATTTTTCTCTCCGCACTCTGCTCTCTGTGATTTTTACTCTCTGCACTCTGCTCTCTGTTATGTTTAGTCTCTGCACTTTGTCCTCTGTGATTTTTAACCTCTGCACTCTGTTCTCTGTGATTTTTACTCTCTGCACTCAGCTGTCTGTGATTTTTACTCTCTGCACACTGATGTCTGTGATTTTTACTCTCTGCACGCTGTTCTGTGTGATTTTAAATCCCTGCACTCAGCTCTGTCTGATTTTTACTCTCTGAACTCTGATATCTGTGATTTTTACTCCCTTCACTCCTCTCTGTGTGATGTTTACTCTCTGCACGCTTCTCTCTGTGATCTTTACTCTCTGCACTGTTCTCTCTATCATTTTTACTCTCTGCACTGTGTTCTCTGTGATTTTTACTCTGCCCACTCCGTTCTCACTGATTTTTTTTCTCTCTGCACTATGCTCTCTGTGATTTTTCCTCTCCGCACGCTGTTCTCTGTGATTTTAACTCTCTGTCATTTTTATTCTCTGCATTCTCATCTCTGTGATCTTTACTCTCTGCACTCTCTTCTCTGTGATTTTTACTCTCTGAACTGCGTTCTCTGTGATTTTTACTCTGCGCACTCCGTTCTCAGTGATTTTTTTCTCTCCGCACTCTGCTCTCTGTGATTTTTAATCTCCGCATTATGCTCTCTGTGATTTTTACTCTCCTAACTCTGCTCTCTGTGATTTTTACAATCCGCATTCTGCTCTCTATGATTTTTACTCCCCGCACTCTGCACTCTGTGATATTTACTCTCTGCAGTCTGCTCTCTGTGATTTTAACTCTGAGCATTCCGTTTTCTGTGAGTTTCCTCTCTGCACTCAGCTCTCTGTAATTTTTCTCTCTGCACTGTGCTCTCTGTGATTTTTACTCTCTGCACACTGCTCTCTGTTATGTTTAGTCTCTGCACTTTGTCCTCTGTGATTTTTAACCTCTGCACTCTGATCTCTGTGATTTTTAGTCTATACACTATGTTCTCTGTGATTTTTACTCTCTTCACTCTGCTGTCTGTGACTTTTACTCTCTGCCCACTGATCTCTGTGATTTTTACTCTCTGCACTCTGCTGTCTGCACTCCTTGCTGTGTGATTTTTACTCACTGCATTCTTCTCTCTGTGATCTTTACTCTCTGCACTCCATTCTCTGTGATTTTTAATCTCTGCACTCTGATGTCTGTGATTTTTACTCCCTGCACACTGATCTGTGTGATTTTTGCTCTCCTCACTCTGCTCTCTGTGATTTTTACAATCCGCATTCTGCTCTCTGTGATTTTTACTCTACGCACTCTGACCTCTGTGATTTTTACTCTCTGCAGTCTGCTCTCTGTGATTTGAAGTCTGTGCACTCCGTTCTCTGTGAGTTTTATACTCTGCACTCAGCTCTCTGCGATCTTTACTCTCCGCACTCTGCTGTCTGTGATTTTTACTCTCTGCAGTCTGTTCTCTGTAATTTTAACTCTGTGCACTCCGTTCTCTGTGAGTTTTACTCTCTGCACTCTGCTCTCTGCACTACTCTCTGTGTGATTTTTACTCTATGCACGTTTCTCTCTGTGAACTTTACTCTCTGCACTCTCCTCTCTGTGATTTTTACTCTCTGAACAGCGTTGTCTGTGATTTTTACTCTGCGCACTCCGTTCTCAGTGATTTTTTTCTCTCCGCACTCAGCTCTCTGCGATTTTTACTCTCCGCACTCTGCCCTCTGTTATGTTTACTCTCTGCACTTTGTTCTCTGTGATTTTTAATCGCTGCACTCTGACCTCTGTGATTTTTACTCTCCGCACTCTGATCTCTGTGATTTTTACTCCCTTCACTCCTCTCCGTGTGATTTTTACTCTCTGCACGCTTCTCTCTGTGATCTTTACTCTCTGCACTCTTCTCTCTATCATTTTTACTCTCTGCATTGTGATCTCTGTGATTTTTACTCTGCCCACTCCGTTCTCACTGATTTTTGTTCTCCCTGCACTCTGCTCTCTGTGATTTTTACAATCCGCATTCTGCTCTCTGTGATTTTTACTTCCCCCACTCTGCACTCTGTGACATTCACTCTCTGCAGTCTGCTCTCTGTGATTTTAACTCTGAGCACCCCGTTCTCTGTGAGTTTTACTCTCTGCACTCTGATCTCTGTGATTTTTACTCCCTTCACTCCTCTCTGGGTGATTTTTACTCTCTGCACGCTTCTCTCTGTGATCTTTACTCTCTGCACTCTTCTGTCTACCATTTTTACTCTCTGCACTGTGATCTTTGTGATTTTTACTCTGCCCACTCCATTCTCACTGATTTTTTTCTCTCTGCACTCTGCTCTCTGTGATTTTAACTCTGAGCACCCCGTTCTCTGTGAGTTTTACTCTCGGCACTCTGATCTCTGTGATTTTTACTCCCTTCACTCCTCTCTGTGTGATTTTTACTCCTTGCACGCTTTTCTCTGTGATCTTTACTCTCTGCACTCTTCTGTCTATCATTTTTCCTCTCTGCACTGTGATCTTTCTGATTTTTACTCTGCGCAATCTGTTCTCAGTGATTTTTTTTTCTCTCTGCTCTCTGCTCTGTGATTTTTACTCTCAGAACTATGCTCTCTGTGATTTTTACTCTCCGCACTCTGCATCTGTGATCTCTACTCTCTGCACTCTTCTCTCTGTGATTTTTACTCTCAGAACTGCGTTCTCTGTTATTTTTACTCTGAGCACTCCGTTCTCAGTGATTTTTTTCTCTCCGCACTCAGCTCTCTGCGATTCTTACTCTCCACACTCTGCTCTTTGTTATGTTTACTCTCTGCACTTTTTTCTCTGTGATTTTTAATCTCTGCACTCTGACCTCTGTGATTTTTTTCTCTCTGCACTCCGTTCTCTGTGATTTTTCTCTCTGCACTCTGATCGCTGTGATTTTTACTCTCCGCACTCTTATCTCTCTGATTTTGACTCTCCACATTCTACTCTCTGTGATTTTTGCTCTCTGCACTCTCATCTCTGTGATTTTAAAATCCGCATTCTTCTCTCTGTTATTTGAACTCTGTGCACTCCGTTCTCTGTGAGTTTTACTCTCTGCACTCAGCTCTCTGCGATCTTTACACTCCGGACTCTGCTCTCTGTGATTTTTACTCTCTGCCGTCTGCTCTCTGTGATTTTAACTCTGTGCACTCGGTTCTCTGTCAGTTTTACTCTCTCCACTCTGCTCTCTGTGATTTGTACTCTCCGCACTCTGTTCTCATTGATCTTTACTCTCTGCACTCTTCTCTGTGTAATTTTTATTCTCTGTTTTCTCATCTCTGTGATTTTTACACTGTGCACTCCGTTCTGTGTGGTTTCTACTCTCAGCACCCTGATCTCAGTGATTTTTACTCTCTGCACTCTGATGTCAGTGATTTTTACTCTCTTCACACTGATTTGTGTCATTTTTGCTCTCCTCACTCGGCTCTCTGTGGTTTTTACTCTCTTAACTCTGATGTCTGTGATTTTTACTCTCTACACACTGATCTGTGTGATCTTTACTCCCCGCACGCTGCTCTCTGTGATTTTTACTCTCTGCTGTCTGCTCTCTGTGATTTTAACTCTGTGCACTCCGTTCTCTGTGAGTTTTACTCTCTGCACTCAGCTCTCTGCGATTTTTACTCTCCGCACTCTGCTCTCCGTGATATTTACTCTCTGCACTCTGCTCTCTGTTATGTTTATTCTCTGCACATTGTTCTCTGTGATTTTTACTGTCTGCACTCTGACCTCTGTGATTTTTACTCTGCGCACTCTGCTCTCCATGAGTTTTACTCTCCGCATTCCGTTCTCTGTTATTTTTACTCTTTGCACTCTTCTGTCTGTTATTTTTATTCTCTGCACTCTGATCTCTGTGATTTTTTCTCTCCGCACTCCGTTCTCTGTGATTTTTTTTCTCTCTGCACTCTGATCTCTGTGATTTTTACTCTCCGCACTCTTATCTCCGTGATCTTTACAATCCGCATTCGGCTCTTTGTGATTTTTATTCTCCGCCCTCTAATCTATGTGATTTTTACTCTCTGCAGTCTGCTCTCTGTGATTTTTACTCTGTGCACTCCATTCTCTATGAGTTTTACTCTCTGCACTCAGCTCTCTACGATTTTTATTCTCCTCACTCTGCTGTCGTTGCTTTTCACTCTCTGCACTCTGATCTCTGTGATCTTTACTCTCTGCACTCTGCTCTCTGTGAATTTTACTCTCAGCACTATGCTATCTGTGATTTTTACTCTCTGAACTCTGATGTCTGTGATTTTTACTCTCTACACACTGATCTGTGTGATCTTTACTCCCCGCACGCTGCTCTCTGTGATTTTTACTCTCTGCAGTCCGCTCTCTGTGATTTTAACTCTGTGCACTCCGTTCTCTGTGAGTTTCACTCTCTGCACTCAGCTCTCTGTGATTTTTACTCTCCGCACTCTGCTCTCCGTGATATTTACTCTCTGCACTCTGCTCTCTGTTATGTTTATTCTCTGCACTTTGTTCTCTGTGATTTTTACTGTCTGCACTCTGACCTCTGTGATTTTTGCTCTCTGCACTCTGGTCTCTGTGATTTTTACTCTCCGCACTCCGTTCTCTGTTATTTTTACTCTCTGCACTCTTCTGTCTGTTATTTTTATTCTCTGCACTCTGATCTCTGTGATTTTTTTCTCTCCGCACTCCGTTCTCGGTGATTTTTTCTCTCTGCACTCTGATCTCTGTGATTTTAACTCTCCGCGCTCTTATCTCTGTGATATTTACTCTATGCATTCTGCTCTCTGTGATTTTTACTCTCTGCACTCTGATCTCTGTGATCTTTACAATCCGCATTCTGCTCTCTGTGATTTTTATTCTCTGCACTCTAATCTATGTGATTTTTACTCTCTGCAGTCTACTCTCTGTGATTTTTATTCTCTGCACTCTACTCTCTTTGATTTTCACTCTCTGCACTCTGATCTCTGTGATCTTTACTCTCCACACTCTACTCTCTGTGATTTTTACTCTCTGTGATTTTTATTCTCTGCATTCTCATCTCTGTGATTTTTACTGTCCGCACTCTGCATCTGTTATTTTTGCTCTATGCTCTCCGCTCTCTGTGACGTTTACTCTCTGCACTCCATTCTCAGTGATTTTTATTCTCTGCACTCTGATGTCTTTGATTTTTGTCTCTGCAGTGTGCTCTCTGTTATGTCTAGTCTCTGCACTTTGTCCTCTGTGATTTTTAATCTCTGCACTCTGATCTCCGTGATTTTTTACTCTCTGCATTCTGCTCTCTGTGATTTTTACTCTCTGCACACTGATCTGTGTGATTTTTGCTCTCCTCACTCTGCTCTCTGTGATTTTTACAATCCGCATTCTGCTCTCTGTGATTTTTACTCTCCGCACTCTTATCTCTGTGATTTTTACTCTCTGCAGTCTGCTCTCTGTGATTTGAACTGGGTGCACTCCGTTCTCGGAGAGTTTTACTCTCTGCACTCAGCTCTGCGATCTTTACTCTCTGCACTCTGCTCTCTGAGATTTTTACTCTCTGAAGTCTGCTCTGTGTGATTTTAACTCTGTGCACTCCATTCTCTGTGAGTTTTACTCTCTGCACTCTGATCTCTCTGATTTTAACTCTGCGCACGCTGATCTCTGTGATTTTTACTCTCTGCACTCTTCTCTCTGCTATTTTTACTCTCTACACTGTGTTCTCCTCTGCGCATTCAGTTCTCAGTGATTTATTTCTCTCTGCTCTCGGCTCTCTGTGATTTTTACTCTCACTACTATGCTCTCTGTGATTTTTACTCTCACTACTATGCTCTCTGTGATTTTTACTCTCCGCACTCTGTTCTCTGTGATTTTTACTCTTTGTGCTTTTTATTCTCTGCATTCTCATCTCTGTGATTTTAACTCTCCGCACTCTGCATCTGTGATTTTTCCTCTATGCTCCCCGTTCTCTGTGACTTTTTTCTCTGCACTCCATTCTCTGCAATTTTTACTCTCTGCACTCTGATGTCTGTGATTTTTACTCTCTGCACACTGATCTGTGTGATTTTTGCTCTCCTCACTCTGCTCTCTGTGATTTTTACAAGCAGCATTCTGCTCTCTGTTTTTCTTTTTCTCTCCGCACTCTGATCGCTGTGATTTTTACTCTCTGCAGTCTGCTCTCTGTGAACGGAACTCTGTGCACTCCGCTCTCTAGGAGTTTTGCTCTCTGCACTCAGCTGTCTGCGATCTTTACTCTCCGCCCTCTGCTCTCTGTGATTTTTACTCTATGCCCTCCGCTCTCTGCGACTTTTACTCTCTGCACTCCATTCTCTGTGATTTTTACTCTCTGAACTCTGATGTCTGTGATTTTTACTCTGTTCACACTGATCTGTGTGATTGTTGCTCTCCGCACACAGCTCTCTGTGATTTTTACAATCCGCATTCTGCTATCTCTGATTTTTACTCCCCGCACTCTGCACTCTGTGATATTTTCTCTCTGCAGTCTGCTCTCGGTGATTTTAACTCTGAACACTCCGTTCTCTGTGAGTTTTACTCTCTGCACTCAGCTCTCTGCGATTTTTGTCTCTGCAGTGTGCTCTCTGTGAGTTTTACTCTCTGCACTCAGCTCTCTGTGATTTTTCTCTCCGCACTCTGCTCTCTGTGATTTTTACTCTCTGCACTCTGCTCTCTGTTATGTTTAGTCTCTGCACTTTGTCCTCTGTGATTTTTAACCTCTGCACTATGATCTCTGTGATTTTTACTCTCTGCACTCTGCTCTCTGTGATTTTTACTCTCTGCACTCTGTTCTCTGTGATTTTTACTCTCCGCACTCTGCTCTCTGTGATTCTTACTCTCCGCACTCTTATCTCTGTGATCTTTACTATCCGCATTCTGCTCTCTGTGATTTTTATTCTCCGCCCTCTAATCTATGTGATTTTTACTCTCTGCAGTCTGCTCTCTGTGATTTTTACTCTGTGCACTCCATTCTCTATGAGTTTTACTCTCTGCAATCAGCTCTCTGCGATTTTTATTCTCCGCCCTCTGCTCTCGTTGATTTTCACTCTCTGCACTCTGATCTTTGTGATCTTTACTCTCTGCACTCTGCTCTCTGTGATTTTTACTCTCAGCACTATGCTCTCTGTGATTTTTACTCTCTGAACTCTGATGTCTGTGATTTTTACTCTCTACACACTGATCTGTGTGATCTTTACTCCCCGCACGCTGCTCTCTGTGATTTTTTTCTGTCTGCAGTCTGCTCTCTGTGATTTTAACTCTGTGCACTCCGTTCTGTGTGAGTTTTACTCTCTGCACTATGCTCTCTGTAATTTTTCTCTCCGCACTCTGCTCTCTTTGATCTTTACTCTCTGCATTCTTCTCTCTGTGATTTTTACTCTCTGAACTGCGTTCTCTGTTATTTTTACTCTGAGCACTCCGTTCTCAGTAATTTTTTTCTCTCCGCCCTCTGCTCTCTGTGATTTTTAGGCTCCGCATTATGCTCTCTGTGATTTTTACTCTCCGCACTCTGCTGTCGGTGATTTTTACTCTCTGTGATTTTTATTCTCTGCATTCTCATCTCTGTGATTTTTACTCTCCGCACTCTGCATCTGTGACTTTTACTCTCTGCACTCCATTCTCTGTGATTTTTTACTCCCTGCACTCTGATGTCTGTGATTTTTACAATCCGCATTCTGCTCTCTGTGATTTTTGCTCTCCGCACTCTGACCCCTGTGATGTTTAATCTCTGCAGTCTGCTCTCTGTGATTTGAAATCTGTGCACTCCGTTCACTGTGAATTTTACTCTCTGCACTCAGCTCTCTGCGATCTTTACTCTCCGCACTCTGCTCGCTGTGATTTTTCTCTCCGCACCCTGCTCTCTTTGATATTTACTCTGTGCACTCTGCTCTCTGCACTACTCTTTGTGTGATTTTTACTCTCTGCACGCTTTCCTCTGTGATGTTTACTCTCTGCACTCTCCTCTCTCTGATTTTTACTCTCTGAACTGCATTCTCTGTGACTTTTACTCTGCGCACTCCGTTCTCAGTGACTTTTTTCTCTCCGCACTCTGTTCTCTGTGATTTTTACTCTCCGCACTCTGCTGTCTGTGATTTTTACAATCCGCATTCTACTCTCTGTGATTTTTACTCCCCGCACTCTGCACTCAGTGATATTTACTCTCTGCAGTCTGCTCTCTGTGATTGTAACTCTCTGCACTCCGTTCTCTGTGAGTTTTACTCTCTGCACTATACTCTCTGCGATTTTTCTCTCCGCACTCTGCTCCCTTTGATTTTTACTCTCTGCACTCTTCTATCTGTGATTTTTATTCTCTGCTTTCTCATCTCTGTGACTTTTGCTCTGTGCACTCCGTTCTCTGTGATTTCCACTCTCTGCACTCTGCTCTCTGTGATTTTTACTCTCCGCACTCCGTTCTCTGTTATTTTTACTCTCTGCACTCTTCTGTCTGTTATTTTTATTCTCTGCACTCAGATCTCTGTGATTTTTTTTTGTCTCTGCACTCCGTTCTCTGTGATTTTTTCTCTCTGCACTCTGATCTCTGTGATTTTAACTCTCCGCACTCTTATCTCTGTGATTTTTACTCTATGCATTCTGCTCTCTGTGATTTTTACTCTCTGCACTCTGATCTCTGTGATCTTTACAATCCACATTCTGCTCTCTGTGATTTTTATTCTCCGCCCTCTAATCTATGTGATTTTTACTCTCTGCAGTCTGCTCTCTGTGATTTTTACTCTGGGCAATCCATTCTCTATGAGTTTTACTCTCTGCACTCAGCTCTCTGCGATTTTTATTCTCCGCACTCTACTCTCTGTGATTTTTACTCTCTGTGATTTTTATTCTCTGCATTCTCATCTCTGTGATTTTTACTGTCCGCACTCTGCACCTGTTATTTTTGCTCTATGCTCTCCGCACTCTGTGACTTTTACTCTCTGCACTCCATTCTCAGTGATTTTTATTCTCTGCACTCTGATGTCTGTGATTTTTACTCCCTGCACACTGATCTGTGTGAGTTTTGCTCTCCTCATTCTGCTCTCTGTGATTTTTACAATCCGCATTCTGCTCTCGGTGATCTTTACTCTCCGCACTCTTATCTCTGTGATTTTTACTCTCTGCAGTCTGCTCTCTGTGATTTTTACTCTCTGCAGTCTGCTCTCTGTGATTTGAACTGGGTGCACTCCGTTCTCGGTGAGTTTTACTCTCTGCACTCAGCTCTGCGATCTTTACTCTCTGCACTCTGCGCTCTGAGATTTTTGCTCTCTGAAGTCTGCTCTGTGTGATTTTAACTCTGTGCAATCCATTCTTTGTGAGTTTTACTCTCTGCACTCTGATCTCTGTGATTATAACTCTCCGCACGCTGATCTCTGTGATTTTTACTTTCTGCACTCTGCTCTCTGCACTCCTGTCTGTGTGATTTTTACTCTCTGCACGCTTCTCTCTGTGATCTTTACTCTCTGCACTCTTTTTCTGTTATTTTTACTCTCAACACTGTGTTCTCTGTGATTTTTCCTCTGCGCATTCCGTTCTCAGTGTTTTTTTTTTCTCTCCGCTCTCGGCTCTCTGCGATTTTTACTCTCACTACTATGCTCTCTGTGATTTTTACTCTCCGCACTCTGCTCTCTGTGATTTTTACTCTTTGTGATTTTTATTCTCTGCATTCTCATATCTGTGATTTTAACTCTCCGCACTCTGCATCTGTGATTTTTCCTCTATGCTCTCCGCTCTCTGTGACTTTTTTCTCTGCACTCCATTCTCTGTAATTTTTACTCTCTGCACTCTGATGTCTGTGATTTTTACTCTCTGCACACAGATCTGTGTGATTTTTGCTCTCCTCACTCTGCTCTCTGTGATTTTTACAATCAGCATTCTGCTCTCTGTTTTGTTTTCTCTCCGCACTCTGATCTCTGTGATTTTTTCCTCTCCGCAGTCTGCTCTCTGTGAATGGAACTCTGTGCACTCCGTTCTCTGGGAGTTTTACTCTCTGCACTCAGCTGTCTGCGATCTTTACTCTCCGCTGTCTGCTCTCTGTGGTTTTTACTCTCCGCTCGCTGTTCTCTGTGATTTTAACTCACTGCACTCAGCTTTCTGTGATTTTTACTCTCTGCAGTGTGATCTCTGTGATTTTTACTGTCTGCACTCTGCTCTCTGTGATTTTTTGCTCTCCGCACTCTGCTCTCTGTGATTTTTACTCTGTGCTGTCTGCTCTCTCTGATTTTTACTCTCTGCACTCCATTCTCTGTGATTTTTACACTCTGCACTCTGATGACTGTGATTTTTACTCTCTACACACTGATCTGTGTGATTGTTGCTCTCCGCATTATGCTCTCTGTGATTTTTACTCTCTGCACTCTGCTCTCTGTGATTTTTACAATCCGCATTCTGCTCTCTGTGATTTTTACTTCCCGCACTCTGCACTCTGTGATATTTACTCTCTGCAGTCTGCTCTCTGTGATTTTAACTCTGAGCACTCCGTTCTCTGTGAGTTTTACTCTCTGCACTCAGCTCCCTGCGATTTTTCTCTCTGTAGTGTGCTGTCTCTGATTTTTACTCTCTGCACTCTGCTCTCTTTTATGTTTACTCTCTGCACTTTGTCCTCTGTGATTTCAAACCTCTGCACTCTGCTCTCTGTGATTTTTACTCCCTTCACTACTCTCTTTGTGATTTTTACTCTCTGCACGCTTCTCTCTGTGATCTTTACTCTCTGCACGCTTCTCTCTGTGATCTTTACTCTCTGCACTCTTCTCTCTATCATTTTTACTCTCTGCACTCTGCTCTCTGTGATTTTTACTCTCCACAATATGCTCTCTGTGATTTTTACTCTCCGCACGCTGTTCTCTGTGATTTTAACATTCTGCACTAAGCTCTCTGTGATTTTTACTCTCTTCACTCTGCTCTCTGTGACTTTTACTCTCTGCACTCCATTCTCTGTGATTTTTCCTCTCCGCACGCTGATCTTTGTGATTTTTACTCTCTGCACTCTGCTCTCTGCACTCCTTGCTGTGTGATTTTTACTCTCTGCACGCTTCTCTCTGTGAACTTTACTCTCCGCACTCTTCTCTCTGTGATTTTTACTCTCTACACTGTGTTCTCTGTGATTTTTCCTCTGCGCACTCCGTTCTCAGTGATCTTTTTCTCTCTGCTCTCTGCTCTCTGCTCTTTGTGGTTTTTACTCTCAGAACTATGCTCTCTGTGATGTTTACTCTCCGCACTCTGCTCTCTGTGATTTTTATTCTCCGCCCTCTAATCTATGTGATTTTTACTCTCTGCAGTCTGTTCTCTGTGATTTTTACTCTGTGCACTCCATTCTCTATGAGTTTTACTCCCTGCAATCAGCTCTGTGCGATTTTTATTATCCGCACTCTGCTGTCGTTGATTTTCACTCTCTGCACTCTGATCTCTGTGATCTTTACTCTCTGCAGTCTTCTCTCTGTGATTTTTACTCTCCACACTCTTATCTCTGTGATCTTTACAATCCGCATTCTGCTCTCTGTGATTTTTATTCTCCGCCCTCTAATCTATGTGATTTTTACTCTCTGCAGTCTGCTCTCTGTGATTTTTACTCTCTGAACTCTTGATGACTGTGATTTTTACTCTCTACACACTGATCTGTGTAATCTTTACTCCCCGCACGCTGCTCTCTGTGATTTTTACTCTCTGCAGTCTGCTCTCTGTGATTTTAACTCTGTGTACTCCGTTCTCTGTGAGTTTTACTCTCTGCAATCAGCTCTCTGCGATTTTTATTCTCCGCACTCTGCTCTCGTTGATTTTCACTCTCTGCACTCTGATCTCTGTGATCTTTACTCTCTGCACTCTGCTTTTGTGATTTTTACTCTCAGCACTATGCTCTCTGTGATTTTTACTCTCTGAACTCTGATGTCTGTGATTTTTACTCTCTACATACTGATCTGTGTGATCTTTACTCCCCGCACGCTGCTCTCTGTGATTTTTACTCTCTGCAGTCTGCTCTCTGTGATTTTAACTCTGTGTACTCCGTTCTCTGTGAGTTTTACTCTCTGCACTATGCTCTCTGTGATTTTTCTCTCCGCACTCTGCTCTCTTTGATCTTTGCTCTCTGCATTCCTCTCTCTGTGATTTTTACTCTCTGAAGTGCGCTCTGTTATTTTTACTCTGAGCACTCCATTCTCAGTGATTTTTACACTCTGAACTCTGATGTCTGTGATTTTTACTCTCTACACACTGATCTGTGTGATCCTTACTCTCCGCACTCTGCTCTCTGTGATTTTTACTCTCTGCAGTCTGCTCTCTGTGATTTGAACTCTGTGCACTCCGTTCTCTGGGAGTTTTACTCTCTGCACTCCGCTCTCTGCGACTTTTACTCTCTGCACTCCATTTTCTGTGATTTTTACTCTCTGAACTCTGATGTTTGTGATTTTTACAGTCTGCACACTGACCTGTGTGATTTTTGCTCTCCGCACTCTGCTCTCTGTGATTTTTACTCTCCCCTCGCTGTTCTCTGTGATTTTAACTCTCTGCACTCAGCTCTCTGTGATTTTTACTCTCTGCAGTGTGATCTCTGTGATTTTTACTGTCCGCACTCTGCTCTCTGTGATTTTTGCTCTCCACACACTGCTCTCTGTGATTTTTACTCTCTGCTGTCTGCTCTCTCTGATTTTTATTCTATGCACTCCGCTCTCTTTGACTTCTACTCTCTGCACTCCATTCTCTGTGATTTTTACTCTCTGCACTCTGATGACTGTGATTTTTACTCTCTGCACACTGATCTGTGTGATTGTTGCTCTCCGCACTCATCTCTCTGTGATTTTTACAATCCGCATTCTGCTCTCTGTGATTTTTACTCCCCGCACTCTGCACTCTGTGATATTTTCTTTCTGCAGTCTGCTCTCTGTGATTTTAACTCTGAGCACTCCGTTCTCTGTGAGTTTTACTCTCTGCACTCTGCTCTCTGTGATTTTTACTCTCCGCACGCTGTTCTCTGTGATTTTAACACTCTGCACTCAGCTCTCTGTGATTTTTACTCTCTTCACTCTGCTCTCTGTGACTTTTACTCTCTGCACTCCATTCTCTGTGACTTTTACTCTCTGCACTCCATTCTCTGTGATTTTTTACTCCCTGCACTCTGATGTCTGTGATTTTTACAATCCGCACTCTGATCTCTGTGATTTTTACTCTCTGCAGTCTGCTGTCTGTGATTTGAACTCTGTGCACCCCTTTCACTGTGAGTTTTACTCTCTGCACTCAGCTCTCTGTGATTTTTACTCTCAGCACTATGCTCTCTGTGATTTTTACTCTCTGAACTCTGATGTCTGTGATTTTTACTCTCTACACACTGATCTGTGTGATCTTTACTCCCCGTACGCTGCTCTCTGTGAGTTTTACTCTCTGCACTATGCTCTCTGTGATTTTTCTCTCCGCACTCTGCTCTCTTTGATCTTTACTCTCTGCATTCTTCTCTCTGTGAGTTTTACTCTCTGAACTGCGTTCTCTGTTATTTTTACTCTGAGCACTCCGTTCTCAGTGATTTTTTTTCTCTCCGCACTCTGCTCTCTATGATTTTTAGTCTCCGCATTATGCTCTCTGTGATTTTTACTCTCCGCACTCTGCTGTCGGTGATTTTTACTCTCCGTGATATTTATTCTCTGCACTCTCATCTCTGTGATTTTTACTCTCTGCACTCTGCATCTGTGATTTTTACTCAATGCACTCTGCCCTCTGTGACTCTTACTCTCTGCACTCCATTCTCTGTGATTTTTTACTCCCTGCACTCTGATGTCTGTGATTTTCACAATCCGCATTCTGCTCTCTGTGATTTTTACTCTCCGCACTCTGCTGTCGGTGATTTTTACTCTCTGTGATTTTTATTCTCTGCATTCTCATCTCTGAAATTTTTACTATCTGCACTCTGTTCTCTGTGATTTTTACTCTCTGCACTCTGTTCTCTGTGATTTTTACTCTCTGTACTCTGCTGTCTGTGATTTTTACTCTCTGCACACTGATCTCTGTGATATTTTCTCTCCGCACGCTTCTCTCTGTGATCTTTACTCTCTGCACTCTTCTCTCTATCATTTTTACTGTCTGCACTGTGTTCTCTGCGATTTTTACTCTGCCCATTCCGTTCTCACTGATTTATTTCTCTCTGCACTCTGCTCTCTGTGATTTCTATGCTCCGCACTATGCTCTCTGTGATTTTTCCTCTCCGCACGCTGACCCCTGTGTTTTTTACTCTCTGCAGTCTGCTCTCTGTGATTTGAACTCTGTGCACTCCGTTCTCTGTGAGTTTTACTCTCTGCACTCTGCTCTCTGCACTACTCTCTGTGTGATTTTTACTCTCTGCACGCTTCTCTCTGTGATCTTTACTCTCTGCATTCTCCTCTCTGTGCTTTTTACTCTCTGAACTGCGTTCTCTGTGAGTTTTACTCTGCACTCCGTTCTCAGTGATTTTTTTTCTCTCTGCACTCTGCTCTCTGTGATTTTTAGTCTCCGCATTATGCTCTCTGTGATTTTTACTCTCCGCACTCTGCTCTCTGTGATTTTTTACAATCCGCATTCTGCTCTCTGTGATTTTTACTCCCCGCACTCTGCACTCTGTGATATTTACTCTCTGCAGTCTGCTCTCTGTGATTTTAACTCTGAGCACTCCGTTCTCTGTGAGTTTTACTCTCTGCACTCAGCTCCCTGCGATTTTTCTCTCTGCAGTGTGTTCTCTCTGATTTTTACTCTCTGCACTCTGTTCTCTGTGATTTTTACTCTCCGCACTCTGCTCTCTGTTATGTTTAGTCTCTGCAATTTGTCCTCTCTGATTTTTAACCTCTGCACTCTGATGCCTGTGATTTTTACTCTCCGCACTCTGACCTCTGTGATTTTTGCTCTCTGCACTCTGCTCTCTGTGATTTTTACTCTGTGCTGTCTGCTCTCTCTGATTTTTACTCTATGCACTCCGCTCTCTGTGACTTCTACTCTCTGCACTCCGTTCTCTGTGATTTTTACTCTCTGCACTCTGATGACTGTGATTTTTACTCTCTGCACACTGATCTGTGTGATTGTTGCTCTCTGCACTCAGCTCTCTGTGATTTTTACTCCCCGCACTCTGCACTCTGTGATATTTTCTCTCTGCAGTCTGCTCTCCGTGATTTTAACTCTGAGCACTCCGTTCTCTGAGTTTTACTCTCTGCACTCAGCTCTCTGTGATTTTTCTCTCCGCACTCTGCTCTCTGTGATTTTTACTCTCTGCCCTCTGCTCTCTGTTATGTTTAGTCTCTGCACTTTGTCCTCTGTGATTTTTAACCTCTGCACTCTGTTCTCTGTGATTTTTACTCTCTGCACTTTGTTCTCTGTGATTTTACTCTCTGCACTCTGCTGTCTGTGATTTTTACTCTCTGCACACTGATGTCTGTGATTTTTACTCTCCGCACACTGTTCTGTGTGATTTTAAATCCCTGCACTCAGCTCTCTGTGATTTTTTACTCTCTGCACTCTTATATCTGTGATTCTTACTCCCTTCACTCCTCTCTGTGTGATGTTTACTCTCTGCACGCTTCTCTCTGTGATCTTTACTCTCTGCACTCTTCTCTCTATCATGCTTACTCTCTGCACTGCGTTCTCTGTGATTTTTACTCTGCCCACTCCTTTCTCACTGATTTTTTTTTCTCTCTGCACTCTACTCTCTCTGATTTCTACGCTCCACACTATGCTCTCTGTGATTTTTCCTCTCCGCACGCCGATCTCTGTGTTTTTCACTCTCCGCACTCTGCACCTGTGATTTCTACTCTATGCTCTCCGCTCTCAGTGAAACTTTTACTCTCTGCACTCCATTCTCTGTGATTTTTAATCTCTGCACTCTGATGTCTGTGCTTTTTACTCTCTGCACACTGATCTGTGTGAATTTTGCTCTCCTCACTCTGCTGTCTGTGACTTTTACAATCCACATTCTGCTCTCTGTGATTTTTACTCTCCGCACTCTGACCCCTGTGATTTTTACTCTCTGCAGTCTGCTCTCTGTGATTTGAACTCTGTGCACTCCGTTCTCTGTCAGTTTTACTCTCTGCACTCTGCTCTCTGCACTACTCTCTGTGTGATTTTGACTCTCTGCACGCTTCTCTCTGTGATCTTTACTCTCTGCACTCTCCTCTCTGTGCTTTTTACTCTCTGAACTGCGTTCTCTGTGATTTTTACTCTGCACTCCGTTCTCAGTGATTTTTTTCTCTCTGCACTCTGCTCTCTGTGATTTTTAGTCTCCGCATTATGCTCTCTGTGATTTTTACTCTCCGCACTCTGCTCTCTGTGATTTTTACAATCCGCATTCTGCTCTCTGTGATTTTTACTCCCCGCACTCTGCACTCTGTGATATTTATTCTCTGCAGTCTGCTCTCTGTGATTTTTACTCTGAGCACCCCGTTCTCTGTGAGTTTTACTCTCTGCACTCAGCTCCCTGCGATTTTTCTCTCTGCAGTGTGCTCTCTTGATTTTTACTCTCTGCACTCCGCTCTCTGTTATGTTTAGTCTCTGCACTTTGTCCTCTGTGATTTTTAATCTCTGCACTCTGCTCTCTGTGATTTTTACTCTCTGCACTCTGTTCTCTGTGATTTTTACTCTCTGGACTCTGCTGTCTGTGATTTTTACTCTCTGCACACTGATGTCTGTCATTTTTACTCTCCGTACGCTGTTCAGTGTGATTTTAAAACCCTGCACTCAGCTCTCTCTGATTTTTACTCTCTGCACTCTGATCTCTGTGATTTTTACTCCCTTCACTACTCTCTTTGTGATTTTTACTCTCTGCACGCTTCTCTCTGTGATCTTTACTCTCTGCACTCTTCTCTCTATCATTTTTACTCTCTGCACTCTGCCCTCTGTGATTTTTACTCTCCACACGCTGTTCTCTGTGATTTTAACATTCTGCACGCAGCTCTCTGTGATTTTTACTCTCTTCACTCTGCTCTCTGTGTCTTTTACTCTCTACACTCCATTCTCTGTGATTTTTCCTCTCCGCACGCTGATCTTTGTGATTTTTACTCTCTGCACTCTGCTCTCAGCACTCCTTGCTGTGTGATTTTTACTCTCTGCACGCTTCTCTCTGTGAACTTTACTCACCGCACTCTTCCTTCTGTGATTTTTACTCTCTACGCTGCGTTCTCTGTGATTTTTCCTCTGCGCACTCCGTTCTCAGTGATTTTTTTCTCTCTGCTCTCTGCTCTCTGTGGTTTTTACTCGCAGAACTATGCTCTCTGTGATGTTTACTCTCAGCACTCTGCTCTCTGTGATTTTTCCTCTCTGTGATTTTTATTTTCTGCATTCTCATATCTTTGATTTTTCTCTCCGCACTCTGCATCTGTGATTTCTACTCTATACTCTCCGCTCTCTGTGACTTTTACTCTCTGCACGCCATTCTTCGTGATTTTTAATCTCTGCATTCTGATGTCTGTGATTTTTACTCTCTGCACACTGATCTGTGTGATTTTTGCTCTCCGCACTCTTATCTCGGTGACCTTTACAATCCGCATTCTGCTGTCTGTGATTTTTATTCTCCGCCCTCTAATCTATGTGATTTTTACTCTCTGCAGTCTGTTCTCTGTGATTTTTACTCTGTGCACTCTATTCTCTATGAGTTTTACTCCCTGCAATCAGCTCTGTGCGATTTTTATTCTCCGCACTCTGCTCTCGTTGATTTTCACTCTCTGCACTCTGATCTCTGTGATCTTTACTCTCTGCAGTCTGCTCTCTGTGATTTTTACTCTCCGCACTCTTATCTCTGTGATCTTTACAATCCGCATTCTGCTCTCTGTGATTTTTATTCTCCGCCCTCTAATCTATGTGATTTTTACTCTCTGCAGTCTGCTCTCTGTGATTTTTACTCTGTGCATTCCATTCTCTATGAGTTTTACTCTCTGCAATCAGCTCTCTGCGATTTTTATTCTCCGCACTCTGCTCTCGTTGATTTTCACTCTCTGCACTCTGATCTCTGTGATCTTTACTCTCTGCACTCTGCTTTTGTGATTTTTACTCTCAGCACTATGCTTTCTGTGATTTTTACTCTCTGAACTCTGATGTCTGTGCTTTTACTCTCTACACACTGATCTGTGTGATCTTTACTCCCCGCACGCTGCTCTCTGTGATTTTTACTCTCTGCAGTCTGCTCTCTGTGATTTTAACTCTGTGCACTCCGTTCTCTATGAGTTTTACTCTCTGCACTCAGCTCTCTGCGATTTTCATTCTCTGCACTCTGCTCTCGTTGATTTCACTCTCTGCACTCTGATCTCTGTGATCTTTACTCTCTGCACTCTGCTCTCTGTGATTTTTACTCTCCGCACTCTTATCTCTGTGATCTTTACAATCCGCATTCTGCTCTCTGTGATTTTTATTCCGCGCCCTCTAATCTATGTGATTTTTGCTCTCTGCAGTCTGCTCTCTGTGATTTTTACTCTGTGCACTCCATTCTCTATGAGTTTTACTCTCTGCAATCAGCTCTCTGCGATTTTTATTCTCCGCACTCTGCTGTCGTTGATTTTCACTCTCTGCACTCTGATCTCTGTGATCTTTACTCTCTGCACTCTGCTTTTGTGATTTTTACTCTCTGCACTATGCTCGCTCTGATTTTTACGCTCTGAACTCTGATGTCTGTGATTTTTACTCTCTACACACTAATCTGTGTGATCTTTACTCCCCGCACGCTGCTCTCTGTGATTTTTACTCTCTGCAGTCTGCTCTCTGTGATTTTAACTCTGTGTACTACGTTCTCTGTGAGTTTTACTCTCTGCACTATGCTCTCTGTGATTTTTCTCTCCGCACTCTGCTCTGTTTGATCTTTGCTCTCTACATTCTTCTCTCTGTGATTTTTACTCTCTGAAGTGCGTTCTCTGTTATTTTTACTCTGAGCACTCCGTTCTCAGTGATTTTTTTTTCTCTCCGCACTCTGCTCTCTGTGATTTTTACTCTCCGCACTCTGCTGTCAGTGATGTTTACTCTCTGTGATTTTTATTCTCTGCATTCTCATCTCTGTGATTTTTACTCTCCGCACTCTGCATCTGTGATTTTTACTCTATGCACTCCGCTCTCTGTGACTTTTACTCTCTGCACTCCATTCTCAGTGATTTTTTACTCCCTGCACTCTGATGTCTGTGATTTTTACTATCCGCATTCTGCTCTCTGTGATTGTTGCTCTCCGCAATCTGACCCCTGTGATTTTTAATCTCTGCAGTCTGCTCTCTGTGATTTGAACTCTGTGCACTCCGTTCACTGTGAGTTTTACACTCTGCACTCAGCTCTCTGCGATCTTTACTCTCCGCACTCTGCTCTCTGTGATATTTCTCTCCTCAACCTGCTCTCTTTGATCTTTACTCTCTACACTCTGCTCTCTGCACTACTCTCTGTGTGATATTTACTCTCTGCACGCTTCTCTCTGTTATGTTTACTCTCTTCACTCTCCTCTCTCTGATTTTTACTTTCTGAACTGCGTTCTCTGTGATTTTTACTCTGCGCACTCCGTTCTCAGTGACTTTTTTTCTCTCCGCACTCTGTTCTCTGTGATTTTTAGTCTCCGCATGATGCTCTCTGTGATTTTTACTCTCCGCACTCTGCTGTCTGTGATTTTTACAATCCGCATTCTGCTCTCTGTGATTTTTACTCCCCGCACTTTGCAATCTGTGATATTTACTCTCTGCAGTCTGCTCTCTGTGATTGTAACTCTGAGCACTCCGTTCTCTGTGTGTTTTACTCTCTGCACTCAGCTCTCTATTATGTTTGCTCTCTGCACACGGTCCTCTCTGATTTTAACCTCTGCACTCTGATCTCTGTGATTTTTATTCTCCGCACTCTTATCTCTGTGATCTTTACAATCCGCATTCTGCTGTCTGTGATTTTTATTCTCCGCCCTCTCATCTATGTGATTTTTACTCTCTGCAGTCTGCTCTCTGTGATTTTTACTCTGTGCATTCCATTCTCTATGAGTTTTACTCTCTGCGATTTTTATTTTCCGCACTCTGCTCTCGTTGATTTTCACTCTCTGCACTCTGATCTCTGTGATCTTTACTCTCTGCACTCTGCTTTTGTGATTTTTACTCTCAGCAATATGCTCTCTGCGATTTTTACTCTCTGAACTCTGATGTCTGTGATTTTTACTCTCGACACACTGATCTGTGTGATCTTTACTCCCCGCACGCTGCTCTCTGTGATTTTTACTCTCTGCAGTCTGCTCTCTGTGATTTTAAATCTGTGTA
Source organism: Mobula birostris (assembly GCF_030028105.1). NCBI lineage: Eukaryota > Metazoa > Chordata > Chondrichthyes > Myliobatiformes > Myliobatidae > Mobula > Mobula birostris. The sequence continues at coordinate 90,508,094 of NC_092373.1, forward strand.
CTCCGTTCTCTGTGAGTTTTACTCTCTGCACTCAGCTCTCTGCGATCTTTACTCTCCGCACTCTGCTCTCCGTGATATTTCTCTCCGCAACCAGCTCTCTTTGATCTGTACTCTCTGCACTCTGCTCTCTGCGATTTTTATTCTCTGCACTCTGCTTTCGTTGATTTTCACTCTCTGCACTCTGATCTCTGTGATCTTTACTCTCTGCACTCTGCTCTCTGTGATTTTTACTCTCCGCGCTCTTATCTCTGTGATCTTTACAATCCGCATTCTGCTCTCTGTGATTTTTATTCCCCGCCCTCTAATCTATGTTATTTTTGCTCTCTGCAGTCTGCTCTCTGTGATTTTTACTCTGTGCACTCCATTCTCTATGAGTTTTACTCTCTGCAATCAGCTCTCTGCGATTTTTATTCTCCGCACTCTGCTGTCGTTGATTTTTACTCTCTGCACTCTGATCTCTGAGATCTTTACTCTCTGCACTCTGCTTTTGTGATTTTTACTCTCAGCACTATGCTCTCTGTGATTTTTACTCTCTACACACTGATCTGTGTGATCTTTACTCCCCGCACGCTGCTGTCTGTGATTTTTACTCTCTGCAGTCTGCTCTCTGTGATTTTAAATCTGTGTACTCCGTTCTCTGTGAGTTTTACTCTCTGCACTATGCTCTCTGTGATTTTTCTCTCCGCACTCTGCTCTCTTTGATCTTTGCTCTCTGCATTCTTCTCTCTGTGATTTTTACTCTCTGAAGTGCGTTCTCTGTTATTTTTACTCTGAGCACTCCGTTCTCAGTGATTTTTTTTCTCTCCGCTCTCTGCTCTCTGTGATTTTTACTCTCCGCACTCTGCTGTCGGTGATTTTTACTCTCTGTGATTTTAATTCTCTGCATTCTCATCTCTGTGATTTTTACTCTCCGCACTGTGCATCTGTGATTTTTACTCTATGTACTCCGCTCTCTGTGACTTTTACTCTCTGCACTCCATTCTCTGTGATTTTTTACTCCCTGCACTCTGATATCTGTGATTTTTACAATCCGCATTCTGCTCTCTGTGATTGTTGCTCTCCGCACTCTGACCGCTGTAATTTTTAATCTCTGCAGTCTGCTCCCTGTGATTTGAACTCTGTGCACTCCGTTCACTGTGAGTTTTACTCTCTGCACTCAGCTCTCTGCGATCTTTACTCTCCGCACTCTGCTCTCTGTGATATTTCTCTCCGCAACCAGCTCTCTTTGATCTTTACTCTCCGCACTCTGATCTCTGTGATTTTTACAATCCGCATTCTGCTCTCTGTGATTTTTATTCTCCGCTCTCTAATCTATGTGATTTTTACTCTCTGCAGTCTGCTCTCTGTGATTTTTACTCTGTGCACTCCATTCTCTATGAGTTTTACTCTCTGCACTCAGCTGTCTGCGATTTTTATTCTCCGCACTCTGCTCTCTGTGATTTTCACTCTCTGCACTCTGATCTCTGTGATTTTTACTCTCAGCACTATGCTCTCTGTGATTTTTACTCTCCGCACTCTGATCTCTGTGATTTTTACTCTCTGCAGTCTGTTCTCTGTGATTTTAACTCTGTGCACTCCGTTCTCTGTGAGTTTTACTCTCTGCACTCAGCTCTCTGTGATCTTTACTCTCCGCACTCTTCTCTCTGTGAATTTTATTCTCTGCATTCTCATCTCTGTGATTTTTACTCTGTGCACTCCGTTCTCTGTGATTGCTACACTCTGCACACTTCTCTCAGTGATTTTTTTCTCTGCATTCTCATCTCTGTGATTTTTACTCTGTGCACTCCGTTCTCTATGAGTTTTACTCTCTGCACTCAGCTGTCTGCGATTTTTATTCTCCGCACTCTGCTCTCGGTGATTTTCACTCTCTGCACTCTGATCTCTGTGATTTTTACTCTCAGCACTGTGCTCTCTGTGATTTTTACTCTCCGCACTCTGCTCTCTGTGATTTTTACTCTCCGCACTCTGCATCTGTGATTTTTAATCTATGCTCTCCGCTCTCTGTGACATTTACTCTCTGTACTCCATTCTCAGAGATTTTTACTCTCTGCACACTGATCTGTGTGATTTTTGCTCTCCTCACACTGCTCTCTGTGATTTTTAAAATCCGCATTCTGCTCTCTGTGATTTTTACTCTCCGCACTCTGATCTCTGTGATTTTTACTCTCCGCACTCTGCTGTCGGTGATTTTTACTCTCTGTGATTTTAATTCTCTGCATTCTCATCTCTGTGATTTTTACTCTCCGCACTGTGCATCTGTGATTTTCACTCTATGTACTCCGCTCTCTGTGACTTTTACTCTCTGCACTCCATTCTCTGTGATTTTTTACTCCCTGCACTCTGATATCTGTGATTTTTACAATCCGCATTCTGCTCTCTGTGATTGTTGCTCTCCGCACTCTGACCGCTGTAATTTTTAATCTCTGCAGTCTGCTCCCTGTGATTTGAACTCTGTGCACTCCGTTCACTGTGAGTTTTACTCTCTGCACTCAGCTCTCTGCGATCTTTACTCTCCGCACTCTGCTCTCTGTGATATTTCTCTCCGCAACCAGCTCTCTTTGATCTTTACTCTCCGCACTCTGATCTCTGTGATTTTTACAATCCGCATTCTGCTCTCTGTGATTTTTATTCTCCGCTCTCTAATCTATGTGATTTTTACTCTCTGCAGTCTGCTCTCTGTGATTTTTACTCTGTGCACTCCATTCTCTATGAGTTTTACTCTCTGCACTCAGCTGTCTGCGATTTTTATTCTCCGCACTCTGCTCTCTGTGATTTTCACTCTCTGCACTCTGATCTCTGTGATTTTTACTCTCAGCACTATGCTCTCTGTGATTTTTACTCTCCGCACTCTGATCTCTGTGATTTTTACTCTCTGCAGTCTGTTCTCTGTGATTTTAACTCTGTGCACTCCGTTCTCTGTGAGTTTTACTCTCTGCACTCAGCTCTCTGTGATCTTTACTCTCCGCACTCTTCTCTCTGTGAATTTTATTCTCTGCATTCTCATCTCTGTGATTTTTACTCTGTGCACTCCGTTCTCTGTGATTGCTACACTCTGCACACTTCTCTCAGTGATTTTTTTCTCTGCATTCTCATCTCTGTGATTTTTACTCTGTGCACTCCGTTCTCTATGAGTTTTACTCTCTGCACTCAGCTGTCTGCGATTTTTATTCTCCGCACTCTGCTCTCGGTGATTTTCACTCTCTGCACTCTGATCTCTGTGATTTTTACTCTCAGCACTGTGCTCTCTGTGATTTTTACTCTCCGCACTCTGCTCTCTGTGATTTTTACTCTCCGCACTCTGCATCTGTGATTTTTAATCTATGCTCTCCGCTCTCTGTGACATTTACTCTCTGTACTCCATTCTCAGAGATTTTTACTCTCTGCACACTGATCTGTGTGATTTTTGCTCTCCTCACACTGCTCTCTGTGATTTTTAAAATCCGCATTCTGCTCTCTGTGATTTTTACTCTCCGCACTCTGATCTCTGTGATTTTTACTCTCTGCAGTCTCTTCTCTGTGATTTTAACTCTGTGCACTCCGTTCTCTGTGAGATTTACTCTCTGCACTCAGCTCTCTGCGATCTTTACTCTCCGCACTCTTCTCTCTATGAATTTTATTCCCTGCATTCCCATCTCTGTGATTTTTACTCTGTGCACTCCGTTCTCTGTGATTGCTACACTCTGCACACTTCTCTGTGATTTATTTCTCTGCATTCTCATCTCTGTGATTTTTACTCTGTGCACTCCGTTCTCTGTGATTTCTACTCTCAGCACTCTGATCTCTGTGATTTTTAATCTCCGCACTCTGATCTATGTGATTTTTACTCTCTGCACTCTGCTCTCTGCACTCCTCTCTGTGTGATTTTTACTCTCTGCACTCTTCTCTCTGTGATCTTTTCTCTCCGCACTCTCCTCTCTGTGCTTTTTAGTCTCCACACTATGCTCTCTGTGATTTTTACTTTCTGTGATTTTTATTCTCTGCACTCCATTCTCTGTGATTTTTACTCTCTGAACTCTGATGTCTGTGATTTTTATTCTCTACACACTGATCTGTATGATTTTTGCTCTCTGCACTCTGCATCTGTGATTTTTACTGTCTGCAGTCTGCTCTCTGTGACTTTTACTCTCTGCACTCCATTCTCTGTGATTTTTAATCTCTGAACTCTGATGTCTGTGATTTTTATTCTCTGCACTCTGATCTCGGTGATTTTTACTCTCTGCAGTCTGCTCTCTGTGATTTGAATTCTGTGCACTCCGTTCTCTGTGAGTTTTATTTTCTGCACTCAGCTCTCTGAGATCTTTGCTCTCCGCACTCTGCTCTCTGTCATCTTTACTCTCTGCAGTCTACTCTCTGTGATTTTAACTCTGTGCACTCCGTTCTCTGTGAGTTTCACTCTCTGCACTCAGCTCTCTCCGATTTTTACTCTCCACACTATGCTCTCCGTGATTTTCACTCTCAGCACTATGCTCTCTGTGATTTTTACTCTCCGCACTCTACTTCTGTGATTTTTACTCTATGCTCTCCGCTCTCTGTGACATTTATTCTCTGTACCCCAGTCTCAGTGATTTTTTACTCTCTGCACACTGATCTGTGTGATTTTTGCTCTCCTCACTCTGCTCTCTGTGATTTTTAAAATCCGCATTCTGCTCTCTGTGATTTTTCCTCTCCGCACTCTGATCTCTGTGATTTTTACTCTCTGCACGCTTCTCTCTGTGATGTTTACTCTCTGCACTCTCCTCTCTGTGATTTTTTCTCTCTGAACTGCGTTCTCTGTGATTTTTACTCTGCGCACTCCGTTCTCAGTGACTTTTTTCTCTCCGCACTCTGTTCTCTGTGATTTTTAGTCTCCGCATGATGCTCTCTGTGATTTTTACTCTCCGCATTCTGCTGTCTGTGATTTTTACAATCCGCATTCTGCTCTCTGTGATTTTTACTCCCCGTACTCTGCACTCTGTGATATTTACTCTCTGCAGTCTGCTCTCTGTGATTTTAACTCTGAGCACTCCGTTCTCTGTGAGTTTTACTCTCTGCACTCAGCTCTCTGCGATTTTTCTCTCTGCATTCTGCCCTCTGTGATTTTTACTCTCTGCACTCTGCTCTCTGTTATGTTTAGACTCTGCACTTTGTCATCTGTGATTTTTAACCTCTGCACTCAGATCTCTGTGATTTTTACTCTCCGCACTCTGACCTCTGTGATTTTTACTCTGTGCAGTCTGCTCTCTGTGATTTGAACTCTCTGCACTCCGTTCTCTGTGAGTTTTACTCTCTGCACTATACTCTCTGTGATCTTTACTCTCTGCACTCCTCTCTGTGATCTTTACTCTCTGAACTGCGTTCTCTGCGATTTTTAATCTGCGCACTCTGTTCTCAGTGATTTTTTACTCTCCGCACTTGGCTCTCTGTGATTTTTAGTCTCCGCACTATGCTCTCTGTGATTTTTACTCTCGGCACTCAGCTCTCTGTGATTTTTACTCTCTGTGATTTTTGTTCTCTGCATTCTCATCTCTGTGATTTTTACTCTATGCACACCGCTCTCTGTGACTTTTACTCTCTGCACTCCATTCTCAGTGATTTTTACTCTCTGAACTCTGATGTCTGTGATTTTTACTCTCTACACAGTGATCTGTGTGATCGTTACTCTCCGCACTCTGCTCTCTGTGATTTTAACTCTGTGCACTCCATTCTCTGTGAGTTTTACTCTCTGCACTCAGCTCTCTGCGATTTTTACTCTCCGCACTCTGCTCTCTGTGATATTTACTCTCTGCACTCTGCTCCCTGTTATGTTTACTCTCTGCACTCCGTTCTCTTTTATTTTTACTCTCTGCATCCTTCTGTCTGTGATTTTTATTCTCTGCACTCTGATCACTGTGATTTTTTTCTCTCTGCACTCCGTTCTCTGCGATTTTTTTCTCTCTGCACTCTGATCTCTGTGATTTTTTTCTCTCTGCACTCCGTTCTCTGTGATTTTTTCTCTCTGCACTCTGATCTCTGTGATTTTTACTCTCCGCACACTTATCTCTGTGATTTCTACTCTCCGCATTCTGCTCTCTGTGGCTTTTACTCTCCGCACTCTGATCTCTGTGATTTTTACAATCCGCATTCTGCTCTCTGTGATTTTTATTCTCCGCTCTCTAATCTATGTGATTTTTACTCTCTGCAGTCTGCTCTCTGTGATTTTTACTCTGTGCACTCCATTCTCTATGAGTTTTACTCTCTGCACTCAGCTGTCTGCGATTTTTATTCTCCGCACTCTGCTCTCTGTGATTTTCACTCTTTGCACTCTGATCTCTGTGATTTTTACTCTCAGCACTATGCTCTCTGTGATTTTTACTCTCCGCACTCTGCTCTCTGTGATTTTTACTCTCCGCACTCTGCTCTCTGTGATTTTTACTCTCCGCACTCTGCATCTGTGATTTTTAATCTATGCTCTCCGCTCTCTGTGACATTTACTCTCTGTACTCCATTCTCAGTGATTTTTACTCTCTGCACACTGATCTGTGTGATTTTTGCTCTCCTCACTCTGATCTCTGTGATTTTTACTCTCTGCAGTCTCTTCTCTGTGATTTTAACTCTGTGCACTCCGTTCTCTGTGAGTTTTACTCTCTGCACTCAGCTCTCTGCGATCTTTACTCTCCGCACTCTTATATCTCTGAATTTTATTCTCTGCATTCTCATCTCTGTGATTTTTACTCTGTGCACTCCGTTCTCTGTGATTGCTACACTCTGCACACTTCTCTCAGTGATTTTTTTCTCTGCATTCTCATCTCTGTGATTTTTACTCTGTGCACTCCGTTCTCTGTGATTTCTACTCTCAGCACTCTGATCTCTGTGATTTTTAATCTCTGCACTCTGATCTATGTGAATTTTACTCTCTGCACTCTGCTCTCTGCACTCCTCTCTGTGTGATTTCTACTCTCTGCACTCTTCTCACTTCGATCTTTTCTCTCTGCACTCTTCTCTCTGTGATTTTTACTCTCTGCACTGCGTTCTCTGTGATTTTTATTCTGCGTCCTCTGTTCTCAGTGATTTGTTTTCTCTCCGCACTCTCCTCTCTGTGATTTTTAGTCTCCGCACTAGGCTCTCTGTGATTTTTACTCTCTGTGATTTTTATTCTCTGCATTCTCATCTCTGTGATTTTTACTCTCTGCACTCTGCATCTGTGATTTTTACTCTATGCCCTCCACTCTCTGTGACTTTTACTCTCTGCACTCCATTCTCTGTGATTTTTACTCTCTGAACTCTGATGTCTGTGATTTTTACTCTCTACACACTGATCTGTATGATTTTTGTTCTCCGCACTCTGATCTCTGTGATTTTTACTCTCTGCAGTCTGCTCTCTGTGATTTGAATTCTGTGCACTCCGTTCTCTGTGAGTTTTACTTTCTGCACTCAACTCTCTGAGATCTTTACTCTCCACACTCTGCTCTCTGTGATCTTTACTCTCTGCAGTCTGCTCTCTGTGATTTGAAATCTGTGCACTCCGTTCTCTGTGAGTTTCACTCTCTGCACTCAGCTCTCTCCGATTTTTACTCTCCGCACTCTGCTCTCTGTGATTTTCACTCTCTGCACTCTGATCTCTGTGATTTTTACTCTCAGCACTATGCTCTCTGTGATTTTTACTCTCCGCACTCTGCTCTCTGTGATTTTTACTCTCCGCACTCTGCATCTGTGATTTTTACTCTATGCTCTCCGCTCGCTGTGACATTTACTCTCTGTACTCCATTCTCAGTGATGTTTTTAACTCTCTGCCCTCAGCTCTCTGCGATCTTTACTCTCCGCAATCTGCTCTCTGTGATTTTTACTCTCTGCACTCTGATCTCTGTGATTTTTACTCCCCGCACTCTGCACTCTGTGATATTTACGCTCTGCAGTCTGCTCTCTGTGATTGTAACTCTGAGCACACCGTTCTCTGTGAGTTTTACTCTCTGCACTCAGCTCTCTGCGATTTTTCTCTCTGCACTCTCCCTCTGTGATTTTTATTCTCTGCACTCTGCTCTCTGTTATGTTTAGTCTCTGCACTTTGTCATCTGTGATTTTTAACCTCTGCACTCTGATCTCTGTGATTTTTACTCTCCGCACTCTGACCTCTGTAATTTTTACTCTCTGCAGTCTGCTCTCTGTGATTTGAACTCTGTGCACTCCGTTCACTGTGAGTTTTACTCTCTGCACTCAGTTCTCTGCGATCTTTACTCTCTGCCCTCCGTTCTCTGTGAGTTTTACTCTCTGCACTATACTCTCTGTGATCTTTACTCTCTGCACTCCTCTCTGTGATTTTTACTCTCTGAACTGCGTTCTCTGCGATTTTTAATCTGCGCACTCTGTTCTCAGTGATTTTTTACTCTCCGCACTTGGCTCTCTGTGATTTTTACTCTATGTACACCGCTCTCTGTGACTTTTACTCTCTGCACTCCATTCTCAGAGATTTTTACTCTCTGAACTCTGATGTCTGTGATTTTTACTCTCTACACAGTGATCTGTGTGATCCTTACTCTCCGCACTCTGCTCTCTGTAATTTTTACTCTCTGCAGTCTGCTCTCTGTGATTTTAACTCTGTGCACTCCATTCTCTGTGAGTTTTACTCTCTGCACTCAGCTCTCTGCGATTTTTACTCTCCGCACCCTGCTCTTTGTGATATTTACTCTCTGCACTCTGCTCCCTGTTATGTTTACTCTCTGCACTCCGTTCTCTTTTATTTTTAATCTCTGCATCCTTCTGTCTGTGATTTTTATTCTCTGCACTCTGATCACTGTGATTTTTTTCTGTCTGCACTCTGATCTCTGTGATTTTTACTCTCCGCACACTTATCTCTGTGATTTCTACTCTCCGCATTCTGCTCTCTGTGGTTTTTACTCTCCGCACTCTGATCTCTGTGATTTTTACAATCCGCATTCTGCTCTCTGTGATTTTTATTCTCCGCTCTCTAATCTATGCGATTTTTATTCTCTGCAGTCTGCTCTCTGTGATTTTTACTCTGTGCACTCCATTCTCTATGAGTTTTACTCTCTGCACTCAGCTGTCTGCGATTTTTATTCTCCGCACTCTGCTCTCTGTGATTTTCACTCTCTGCACTCTGATCTCTGTGATTTTTACTCTCAGCACTGTGCTCTCTGTGATTTTTACTCTCCGCACTCTGCTCTCTGTGATTTTTACTCTCCGCACTCTGCATCTGTGATTTTTAATCTATGCTCTCCGCTCTCTGTGACATTTACTCTCTGTACTCCTTTCTCAGAGATTTTTACTCTCTGCACACTGATCTGTGTGATTTTTGCTCTAGTCACTCTGCTCTCTGTGATTTTTAACATCCGCATTCTGCTCTCTGTGATTTTTACTCTCCGCACTCTGCATCTGTGATTTTTAATCTATGCTCTCCGCTCTCTGTGACATTTACTCTCTGTACTCCTTTCTCAGAGATTTTTACTCTCTGCACACTGATCTGTGTGATTTATGCTCTCCTCACTCTGCTCTCTGTGATTTTTAAAATCCGCATTCTGCTCTCTGTGATTTTTACTCTCCGCACTCTGATCTCTGTGATTTTTACTCTCTGCAGTCTCTTCTCTGTGATTTTAACTCTATGCGCTCCGTTCTCTGTGAGTTTTACTCTCTGCACTCAGATCTCTGCGATCTTTACTCTCCGCACTCTTGTCTCTATGAATTTTATTCCCTGCATTCTCATCTCTGTGATTTTTACTCTGTGCACTCCGTTCTCTGTGTTTGCTACACTCTGCACACTTCTCTGTGATTTTTTTCTCTGCATTCTCATCTCTGTGATTTTTACTCTGTGCACTCCGTTCTCTGTGATTTCTACTCTCAGCACTCTGATCTCTGTGATTTTTAATCTCCGCACTCTGATCTATGTGATTTTTACTCTCTGCACTCTGCTCTCTGCACTCCTCTCTGTGTGATTTTTACTCTCTGCACTCTTCTCTCTGTGATCTTTTCTCTCCGCACTCTCCTCTCTGTGCTTTTTAGTCTCCACACTATGCTCTCTGTGATTTTTACTCTCTGTGATTTTTACTCTCTGAACTCTGATGTCTGTGATTTTTATTCTCTACACACTGATCTGTATGATTTTTGCTCTCTGCACTCTGCATCTGTGATTTTTTACTCTCCGAAGTCTGCTCTCTGTGACTTTTACTCTCTGCACTCCATTGTCTGTGATTTTTACTCTCTGAACTCTGATGTCTGTGATTTTTATTCTCTACACACTGATCTGTATAATTTTTGCTCTCCGCACTCTGATCTCGGTGATTTTTACTCTCTGCAGTCTGCTCTCTGTGATTTGAATTCTGTGCACTCCGTTCTCTGTGAGTTTTATTTTCTGCACTCAGCTCTCTGAGATCTTTACTCTCCGCACTCTGCTCTCTGTCATCTTTACTCTCTGCAGTCTACTCTCTGTGATTTTAACTCTGTGCACTCCGTTCTCTGTGAGTTTCACTCTCTGCACTCAGCTCTCTCCGATTTTTACTCTCTGCACTCAGCTCTCTGTGATTTTTACTCTCTGTGATTTTTATTCTCTGCATTCTCATCTCTGTGATTTTTACTCTATGCAAACCGCTCTCTGTGACTTTTACTCTCTGCACTCCATTCTCAGTGATTTTTACTCTCTGAACTCTGATGTCTGTGATTTTTACTCTCTACACAGTGATCTGTGTGATCCTTACTCTCCGCACTCTGCTCTCTGCGATTTTTACTCTCTGCAGTCTGCTCTCTGTGATTTTAACTCTGTGCACTCCATTCTCTGTGAGTTTTACTCTCTGCACTCAGCTCTCTGCGATTTTTACTCTCCGCACTCTGCTCTCTGTGATATTTACTCTCTGCACTCTGCTCCCTGTTATGTTTACTCTCTGCACTCCGTTCTCTTTTATTTTTACTCTCTGCATCCTTCTGTCTGTGATTTTTATTCTCTGCACTCTGATCACTGTGATTTTTTTCTCTCTGCACTCCGTTCTCTGTGATTTTTTTCTCTCTGCACTCTGATCTCTGTGATTTTTTTCTCTCTGCACTCCGTTCTCTGTGATTTTTTCTCTCTGCACTCTGATCTCTGTGATTTTTACTCTCCGCACACTTATCTCTGTGATTTCTACACTCCGCATTCTGCTCTCTGTGGTTTTTACTCTCCGCACTCTGATCTCTGTGATTTTTACAATCCGCATTCTGCTCTCTGTGATTTTTTCTCTCCGCACTCTGATCTCTGTGATTTTTACTCTCTGCAGTCTGCTGTCTGTGATTTTGACTCTGCGCACCCCGTTCACTGTGAGTTTTACTCTCTGCAGTCAGCTCTCTGCGATCTTTACTCTCCGCACTCTGCTCTCTGTGACTTTTCTCTCCGTACCCTGCTCTCTTTGATCTTTACTCTCTGCACTCTGCTCTCTGCACTACTCTCTGTGTGATTTTTACTCTCTGCACGCTTCTCTCTGTGATGTTTACTCTCTGCACTCTCCTCTCTGTGATTTTTTCTCTCTGAACTGCGTTCTCTGTGATTTTTACTCTGCGCACTCCGTTCTCAGTGACTTTTTTCTCTCCGCACTCTGTTCTCTGTGATTTTTAGTCTCCGCATGATGCTCTCTGTGATTTTTACTCTCCGCATTCTGCTGTCTGTGATTTTTACAATCCGCATTCTGCTCTCTGTGATTTTTACTCCCCACACTCTGCACTCTGTGATATTTACTCTCTGCAGTCTGCTCTCTGTGACTGTAACTCTGAGCACACCGTTCTCTGTGAGTTTTACTCTCTGCACTCAGCTCTCTGCGATTTTTCTCTCTGCACTCTGCCCTCTGTGATTTTTACTCTCTGCACTCTGCTCTCTGTTATGTTTAGTCTCTGCACTTTGTCCTCTGTGATTTTTAACCTCTGCACTCTGATCTCTGCGATTTTTACTCTCCGCACTCTGACCTCTGTGATTTTTACTCTCTGCAGTCTGCTCTCTGTGATTTGAACTCTGTGCACTCCGTTCACTGTGAGTTTTACTCTCTGCACTCAGCTCTCTGCGATCTTTACTCTCTGCACTCCGTTCTCTGTGAGTTTTACTCTCTGCACTATACTCTCTGTGATCTTTACTCTCTGCACTCCTCTCTGTGATCTTTACTCTCTGAACTGCGTTCTCTGCGATTTTTAATCTGCGCACTCTGTTCTCAGTGATTTTTTACTCTCCGCACTTGGCTCTCTGTGATTTTTAGTCTCCGTACTATGCTCTCTGCGATTTTTACTCTCGGCACTCAGCTCTCTGTGATTTTTACTCTCTGTGATTTTTATTCTCTGCATTCTCATCTCTGTGATTTTTACTCTATGCACACCGCTCTCTGTGACTTTTACTCTCTGCACTCCATTCTCAGTGATTTTTACTCTCTGAACTCTGATGTCTGTGATTTTTACTCTCTACACAGTGATCTGTGTGATCCTTACTCTCCGCACTCTGCTCTCTGTGATTTTGACTCTCTGCAGTCTGCTCTCTGTGATTTTAACTCTGTGCACTCCATTCTCTGTGAGTCTTACTCTCTGCACTCAGCTCTCTGCGATTTTTACTCTCCGCACTCTGCTCTCTGTGATATTTACTCTCTGCACTCTGCTCCCTGTTATGTTTACTCTCTGCACTCCGTTCTCTTTTATTTTTACTCTCTGCATCCTTCTGTCTGTGATTTTTATTCTCTGCACTCTGATCACAGTGATTTTTTTCTCTCTGCACTCCGTTCTCTGTGATTTTTTTCTCTCTGCACTCTGATCTCTGTGATTTTTTTCTCTCTGCACTCCGTTCTCTGTGATATTTTCTCTCTGCACTCTGATCTCTGTGATTTTTACAATCCACATTCTGCTCTCTGTGATTTTTATTCTCCGCTCTGTAATCTATGTTATTTTTACTCTCAGCAGTCTGCTCTCTGTGATTTTTACTCTGTGCACTCCATTCTCTATGAGTTTTACTCTCTGCACTCAGCTGTCTGCGATTTTTATTCTCCGCACTCTGCTCTCTGTGATTTTCACTCTTTGCACTCTGATCTCTGTGATTTTTACTCTCAGCACTATGCTCTCTGTGATTTTTACTCTCCGCACTCTGCTCTCTGTGATTTTTACTCTCCGCACTCTGCATCTGTGATTTTTAATCTATGCTCTCCGCTCTCTGTGACATTTACTCTCTGTACTCCATTCTCAGTGATTTTTACTCTCTGCACACTGATCTGTGTGATTTTTGCTCTCCTCACTCTGCTCTCTGTGATTTTTAAAATCCGCATTCTGCTCTCTGTGATTTTTACTCTCCGCACTCTGATCTCTGTGATTTTTACTCTCTGCAGTCTCTACTCTGTGATTTTAACTCTATGCGCTCCGTTCTCTGTGAGTTTTACTCTCTGCACTCAGATCTCTGCGATCTTTACTCTCCGCACTCTTGTCTCTATGAATTTTATTCCCTGCATTCTCATCTCTGTGATTTTTACTCTGTGCACTCCGTTCTCTGTGATTTCTACTCTCAGCACTCTGATCTCTGTGATTTTTAATCTCCGCACTCTGACTTATGTGATTTTTACTCTCTGCACTCTGCTCTCTGCACTCCTCTCTGTGTGATTTTTACTCTCTGCACTCTTCTCTCTGTGATCTTTTCTCTCCGCACTCTCCTCTCTGTGCTTTTAGTCTCCACACTATGCTCTCTTTGATTTTTAATCTCTGTGATTTTTATTCTCTGCACTCCATTCTCTGTGATTTTTACTCTCTGAACTCTGATGTCTGTGATTTTTATTCTCTACACACTGATCTGTATGATTTTTGCTCTCTGCACTCTGCATCTGTGATTTTTTACTCTCTGCAGTCTGCTCTCTGTGATTTTTACTCTCTGCACTCTGATCTCTGTGATTTTTACTCCCCGCACTCTGCACTCTGTGATATTTACGCTCTGCAGTCTGCTCTCTGTGATTGTAACTCTGAGCACACCGTTCTCTGTGAGTTTTGATCTCTGCACTCAGCTCTCTGCGATTTTTCTCTCTGCACTCTGCCCTCTGTGATTTTTACTCTCTGCACTCTGCTCTCTGTTATGTTTAGTCTCTGCACTTTGTCATCTGTGATTTTTAACCTCTGCACTCTGATCTCTGTGATTTTTACTCTCCGCACTCTGACCTCTGTAATTTTTACTCTCTGCAATCTGCTCTCTGTGATTTGAACTCTGTGCACTCCGTT